>NC_069373.1:40955000-41010000 GCF_021730395.1 Mercenaria mercenaria
CCCGCCGACGCGCACCTTATTTTTAGCATGTAAGTTTCATGTTATAGCATAAGTAGTGCTCGTGTTTGCCTGAACGTTTTACAGGACCAAGAGGCCAATTATAAAGTATCAAAAGCGATACTTAGAAGAAAAAACATTACATTCATCTGCTCAGTGCTATAACAAAGGGGCCGGGTTTTATTTCGACTTTTTTAGGACAGTATCTGGGTGGCACATATGTGACTAAAAAAGTAACTGTGTGTTAAAGGAAGGGGAAAAACCCTTTCTAAAACATTAAACCATCACTTAGAAAAAATATTTTTTGGCGTTCGGCGAGCAGTATATATTATATATCTTTAGAAAACTCTATGTTCAAGCTATCTTTTTTTATTTAAAGCTCTTTGTCGATACCCACATAAGAAAAATAGTCAATATTCATACTCTGACTATCATACAATAGTAGGTAGGTACTAAAAGAAGAGGAAACACATAATGAACATTTAAATCAAACTTAAAAAAAATATATACTGCGCATTGGCGAGCGTTTTTTTTTCCGCAAGATGCAATTACTGTACTCAGCTTGATTTTGTCCCGCCGACGCGCACCTTTACTTTTAGCATGTAAGTTAATGTTGTAGCATAATTAGTGTTCACGTTTGTCTGAACGTTTTAGTGGACCAAGAGAACCAATTATAAAGTATCAAAAGCGATACTTAGAAAAAACAACAACATTTACTTGGATACTGCTCAGTGCTATAACAGCGCTGGGTTTTATACGACCTTCTTAGGACATTTTGTGGGTGTCATATATGTGGCTGAAATACTGTGTGTTAAAGGAAGGGAAGAACCCCTTCTAAAACATTAAAACCATCACTTAGAAAGAATATTTATTGCGTCTCGGCGAGCAGTATATATTATGTATCTTTAGATAACTCTATGTTCAAGATCACTTTTTTTATTAAAAGCTTTTTGTTGATACCCACATCAGAAAAATGGTTAATATTCATACTTTACTGTCATACAAATAGTAGATAGAGTCTAAAGGAGGAGGAAGAAGCACTTGATAAATATTTAAATCAAACTTAGAAAAATATATACTGCGCGTCGGCGAGCTTTTTTTTCCGCCGGATGCAATTACTGTACTCAGCTTGATTTTGTCCCGCCGACGCGCACTTGCATTTTTAGCATTAAAGTTAATGTTATAGCATTAGTAGTGCTCACGTTTTTCTGAACGTATTAGAGGACCCAAAGAAACAATTATAAAGTATTAAAAGCCATACTTGGAAAAAAAAACAAAAACATTTACTTGCAAACTGCTCAGTGCTACTATACGAAAATTGTCGTTTTAGCTTTATTTACAGCGCATTTTAGCTTTACTGCCGGTCGCATGCTGCTCATATTATATTGTGATATATATGTGCTTACTTAAAGGCCCTACCTACAAAATAAAACTATATGTATAGTGTAACTTAACACAGGGACAATAGTTCGAGACCCGTGCCTGTCAGAAATACGAAAATTGTCGTTTTAGCCTTTTTTACAGCGCGTTTTAGCTTTACTGCCGATTGTAACGTAGCGTGGCCATTTAGTACAACAAACATAACTTTTTAACCAGTTTTATTTATCATAGCAACAGTCTTTAATATTTAAACATAACATTTTAGCTAGATATTATTAAGTAAAAGTGACCTTATCAATCTAGCATTTTAACCCATCTTTCTCTGTAACTCTCAATCTCTCTCTCTGACTGTAGATAATTATATTTCAGAATATATATTTAATTAAGCAGTCTAGCCCCTATGTAAAATTACGCAATTCGTCGTGCCTTTTTCCTTTACATATCTAACTTTGATCCCGGAAGTAAATGATATAAACAACTAAGTATACCTGTTTAACCCTTTGGCTACATGTTTTGTGACAGGTTTGACAATTCAGCTTTTCAATTTAGATTCAAGTATTATAGTTTATCATCTTTCTAAGTAGCATATTAAACAATGATTTATAGAATATACAATATTCCGAACCTTTCAAACCTGTTACATTACACGATAAAATGCAGGTCATACCGTAAGGTATGATATATATTTGCTTTCTTAAAAGCCCTACCTACAAAATAAAACCATATATAGCGGTGCATGTATAGTGTAACTTAACACAAGAACAATAGTTCGAGACCCATGCCTGTCAGAAATACGAAAATTGCCGTTTTTGCCGTTTTTACAGCGCGTTTTAGCTTTACTACCGACAACATGCTGGTCACTACATACCTACAGTATCTTAGTTTAAACATATTTATTCCCAAATAGTTAACATATACATTGATACATAGTCATACAGTGAATATTGTAACTTAGGAAAGGATAAGAATGGAAGACTAGTCTTATAGAATTGTTCTCCTTCGCGGACAATTAACTTGTAGACATACTATAAATTTGTAGCTAAAATGGGACTTGAAAGAAAAAAAAATGTTGTCGTTATGTTATCTGAAAACGAATGTACAAAGATTGTCAGTTCAGTATTTTTGTTAAAGAAAAATAAAGACGAAAAAGGGTTAGTAAAAGAAGATAGAGTTGTTATAAAGTGAAGTTATAATAATGAAATGATATCTATTGCGTTATAGTCTTACTATAAATATAAAGATAGAAGTGTTGAAGTCTGTCTTAAAGAAAGGGGTCATTTGTCTTATAAGAATCTCTTGCTGTCCGATATGAAGGACTGTACGTAGAAGAATATAGTCATGTTATCCTGATCAGAAAGGGATGGGTTACCAAAAAGAACAGTATCCAAGTCAATATCAAAATTCCGCAGATTATTAAGAAAATCGTTCCGGCAATCATTGTAAAGTGTACATTCAAAGAAAAAGTGATGATTAGTTTCAATATTGCCACATTGGCATAATGGTGTAGGAGAAATATTTCTAAGGAACAAGTGATAATTCAGTGCACTGCATTTAGTACGGAGACGTGTATGGAGAACCTGAGACTTCCTGTCCCCAGCGTAATAGTACAGTGGTGTACGTCGCTTGTTTAAGTTTAAGTTTCGTTTAAATGAAGACAGTGTTTGGGAGTTGCGAGTATCAGGGTTAAGCAGGTTCCAATCACGTATAGTTGAAGGCAAAAATGAATTGAAATACAGTGTTGTTCTTGCGGGTATACCGGGGATGTTGTCCGAGTTTCTTAAATTGTAGCGTGTGTCACCTGAGTCAGGAACGAGAGAAGACAGATATGTGGGGGTCAAATTCGACTTCATTTTGAAGAACAAGATGAGTCTATGTTTATAGCGTCTTTCTGAGAGAGTTTCCCAATGTATTCCTTTTTGTAGATTTTCTATTGAGATGAGCTTAGTCGCACCAGATGCAATGCGTGCACATTCATTTTGAATTTTATCAAGTTGGTCCAGTTCATATTTGGTACAATTGCTCCACACCACATCAGCATATTCAAGTAAAGGTCTTATGAAAGAGAGATATACAATTTCAAGGGATCTGCGATCAAGCGAGAATTTCAATTTGCGCATAATGTTAACCCTCTTCCACGCTTTTTCTAAGATGCAGTTGATTTGAGGATGCCAGGAGCAATCACTTGACAAGAATACACCCAGGTGTTTGTGGACAGGTACTTCGGGTATGTATTGATTATACATTTGAAGAGGAGGGTGTGGTTGACCATTTCGTTTTCTTGATACCAACAAAGTTTCGGATTTGGAAGGATTAAATGTGACAAAGCCATTTATCTGCCCACGAAGATATTGTTTGAATGTCAGACTGAAGAAGACCTGCCGCTGTATCTGGTTGTTCAACTATAACGTAGAGACTTGTGTCGTCAGCAAAAAGGTTAACACATGATCTTATTTCATCAACAATATCATTTATGAAGATAAGGAATAGTAAGGGACCAAGGATTGACCCTTGGGGAACGCCAGCTTTTACATAAGCCCAGTTTGATTTAACTCCAGGAAGGACAACTCGTTGACGTCTGTTAGAAAGATAATTTTCAAACCAATTAAGGAGAGGACCTGTAATTCCAGCATGTTTAAGTTTACAAAGTAGTCCTCTGTGCCGGGACTTTGTCAAAGGCTTTGCTGATATCGAAGAACACCACACGTACCAAGACCGTTATCGAGGGGCTTTGCAGAGAGTGTCATATATGAAAACAAGTTGGTTGACTGTTGAGTCACCTGGAATGAAACCAGATTGCACTGGAGTAAAAAAACGAGAATCATGAAGGTGATTGAAAACATGTTTTGGAAAATAAGACGTTCAAAAACTTTTTCAATGGTATTTAAGAGGGAGATAGGGCGATAATTATAGGAAGAGTGGCATCACCTTTCTTGTAGATTGCGCTAACGTGAGCTTTTTCCACATATTCGGCACAATAGAGAGTTGTAATGAGGCATTGAAGAGATCACAAAGAGGGAAAGATAGTTCGTGAGAAGCTTCAAAAAGAATTCTGTTGCTTATTCCGTCAGGACCTGCGGCCTTATTAACTTTTAAGGACTTTAAAACATCTTCTGTTTCTGTTTGATAAAGATGGATGTTCATTAAGTCTTGGTTTGAAGGATATAGGTCTGGGACGTCTCGGTTTCCATCATCAATATACGTCTGCTTCTGAAAGTACTCGTTGAGGAGGTTAGCTTTATCAAAGTCAGAGAAAGTGGTTTGATGCGTATTGGAATTGTACAGTGAGGGAATAGTGTTGTCAGTGGATTTGGAAATAAAAGATTTTAAAACATTCCACCAATCTTTGGAAGAAAAAGAGCCATTTTTAAGTTTGAAAGTTTTATGAAGTACTTTGATTTAGCATCACGAATCAGCAAGACAGTTTCATTACGGAGGCGTCTAAATTTCTGCCATTGGTATGGTGAATTTGTTTTTCTTGCTTTTCTGTAAGTTCTCTTACGCTTGCGTATATATTTCCTTATCTCGTTATTCATCCAAGGAACGTCACGGGTCTAACTTTGATATTCTTGTTTGGAATATTTTTTTTGCAATGGAAGTAATTTGGCTAGTTATATTAGAAGCATATTTGTTTACATCCTGATCAGAACAGCTATTCCAGTCAAAATTTTTATAGTTCTTCTCGCATGCTGTCGTAATCACCTCGATCATATTCCCAGACTAGTCGATCGAAACACTTCTGTTTGGGTTTGTGAAATTTGAGAAGAGCATAGATAGGAGTGTGATAACGCTGTTCCTGTTCCAGGAAATGTTCACCTACGCCAGTGAGAAGAACGTTACTGCCATTTGAAACGAAAATAAGATCCAGTAAGGACGAAGAATTTTCTGTAAAATGTGTGGGTTCGTCAATAAGTTGTTCAAGACTAAATTGCTGTGTAATGGATAATATGTTCCGATGTGGATTTGGACCAAGGGCATTGTAGTTAAAATCACCAGTGACTATAACATCAGGGACATTTGTATCAATTGCTAGGCCGATGGAGTCCTCTATAAGATTGTTGTATAATGCATCTGAACTTGGGGGACGATAAAAAACTGCAAAAAGTATATGTTTATTGTTGGAAAGAACTATTTCGACCCATATACATTCAAGGCGGTTGATCTCAAGATCATGTCTGCAAAAGTAATGGATGTTTTCCTTTAGATATAAGATAACACCTCCATGTGAATCACCAGTACGGTCTTTACGTTCAGGTTTATGAAATGAATGCAACACTATATCTTCGGATGCGAGAGAGTTACTCAACCATGTTTCAGAGAAAGCAAGAATATCAAAGTCACACAGTTCGGCATATAGAATATCAAGTTTGTGCTGTATGCTCTGAACATTTAAATGAACGAAAGAAAGATGATTAGATATAGATTTCAGATGTATTAGTGTGTTTGTGGGAGTAGTGTCAGAAGATGACGTGGATGAAGATGGACCTGGATTTTTATGTATGTCCCCAGCAACCAGCAGGAGGCATGCAATCCATGCTGCAGAAGTAACGACAAATAAACAGTTGATTACATATTCCATGAACATTAAGTTATTGTAGAGTCTGTCCATGTTGAGCAAAGTATTTTTACTACGAGGGAAGTTGAAATTGTTGTAAATACAAGCGCTTGCTAACAAGGAGTTACATAACGACAAGACAAATACTGGACAACTATGGATAGTAATGAGTAATAACATATGTGAGAAAAAAGGTAGGAACCCATGGTATCTGTATGTGTACTTGACGGCTTGGTTACAAGTTAATCGTTTATTTATGTGATTGAAAAAATAGACAGCAAGAATCTGAAAATCGCCGTCATTGGTAATCGAATAACATATCCAATATCCTTGAGACGTACAGGCCAAATCGGACAAAATAAGGCTAAGAGGTAAGTAAAGACTTTAAGAGATACAAAGTATTGGAGACAAATAAGAAAATAGATGCAAAGATACGACATTTGTTAGATCTGTTAAATGAAAAATTTGAGGATGTGTGAGGGATAAGATGAAAACAATTAGGGTGACTTTTTGAAAAGTAAAGAACATAGATGAATACATTAATGTACATGCTGATAAACTAATTTGCTAAACGCTTAAATACTACATAGTTAGGTTTTATAGCTATTAAAATAGATTAGACGGAAATAACTTGGATAAGAAGAATTCTATTGACTGTTCAACATCACAAAATAAATAAACATCACACTGGGTTGAACTGAAAAACGTGTATAAAAAGAACATTACAAACAGATGCAAGGAGAAAAACAGTAAAATGGAATTTCTCCACATAAATCTCATTTCAAAAATGTTCAGTCATATTGTCTGGATTAACTCTACTAGACAGCACTAATGTACGAAAAAGAAACTTAAAAGAAAACGACAGATGCAGGAAAAAGCAATAAACAAGAAAAAGTTAAATAATACGTCAGTTATATCTCTGATGAAAAAAGATCAGTCATTATTGCTGAATAATCTATACCGGGTGATAGTCGTGTAAGAATTAACAAAATACAAGCGACAAAAAAAAAAAAAAACAACAATAAAAACAAAAGTACACCACCTGTATCTCAGTTGATAAGGTTTAGTCATTTAGGCTGAATAAACTGTACTGGATAGCATTCATGTGTGGAAAGAAAAAACATTACAGGCGACATAGCAGTAAAACACAATGAAAATGAAATTACCCCACATGACATGTATCAGTCATATTGGCTGAATTAACTTCGTGTATGAGAAAGATCATTACAAACGGCAGAGTATGAAAACAAATTGCATTACACCATGATAAAGTAGTTTACTCATATTGATACTGATAGCAGTTATATGTGAACATGAAGGTACAAAAAAATGAATAAAAAAAAATGAAACTACACCGCGTATAACTCATTTATAACTGGCCTAATTCATTGTACTTCAAAGCTGTCATGTGAGAAAAAAAAAGAATATTACAAACGACAGATCCAGAAGGTTAACAAAAAATTTCAAATGGAATTACATCACGTGTATCTGTTAAAAAACGTACAGTTGGATGAATTAATTGTACTGGGTCGCAGTCTTGTATGAAAAATAACATTACAAGCGGCAGATGCAGGAATATAACAATGTTTAGCTATATCTTAGCATTTTAATTTTTGAATCAAGAGTTTCAGTATTAACTAAGGCATGGTAATCAAAAATGAAAATCAATTAATTAACATAACAGTCAATATATAATTAATTATTTTACAATGCAAAAAGAGCAGATAAGTACATCACAGTCAAATTATTTGACCAAATTCGTATTATTATACTCAGTGCAATAACAAGTAGATAAGAAACGTCACAGGTAGTAACTTATACTGAACGGATTGCAATACAGGTAATCCACGAAAAGTTCATGATTGATCTACTTAAATTATGCCAATATACTGCGGAAAATAAAATAGTCGACATTAGAAGAGGAATTGCTGTTTTCTGCTACAGTGTATGACAGGAACCGATTGATGTCACGTTTGGTGTGGATTCTGTGGACACTAACTTTTTTGTCTTTAGTGACTTTTACAAGAATTGTTCCATCAGTGGACCAAGCACCAATAATGTGCTTGCGTTTAACAAGTTGCTTGGCTTCGAAAAGCAGCTCCGACCTGTATTTGGTGAGGTCCTCATTTACAAAGATGCCCTCATAGCCGTTTGATTTTAGTAGGGAGCGTTTTTTAAGAAGTTTATCTCTTGAGCGACGTGATATAAATTTGACCAGAATATCGCGTGGTTTATCAGATGATCTTGGCTTCCCAACGCGATGAGAAACAGCTATTTCTTGTAAGCTGAGATCAGAGCCAACAGCGGTTGCCATATCTAAGACGTGCTAGTCCGTATTTTCCTCCGCAGTTTCTTTAACTCCAGAAATGCGAACATTGTCACGCCTACTGTACTGCTCCACAGTATCTTGCTAGCATATATGTGACTAAAATAATACCCGTGTCTTACAGGATGGGGAGAACCCTTTCTAAAACATTTAAATCATCACTTAGAAAAAATATTTATTGCGCCTCGGCGAGCAGTACATATTATGTATCTTTAGATAACTGTATGTTTACGTTATCTTTTTTATTAAAAGTTTTTTGTCGATACCCACATAAGAAAAATGGTCAATATTCATACTCGGACTATCATACAATAGTAGTTAGGGTCTAAAGGAAAAGCAAACACATAATAAACATTTAAATCAAACTTTGAAAAAATATATACTGCGCGTCGGCGAGCGTTTTGTTTTTCCCGCAAGATGCAATTACTGTACTCAGCTTGATTTTGTCCCGCCGACGCGCACCTTTACTTTTAGCATGTAAGTTAATGTTGTAGCATAATTAGTGCTCACGTTGGTCTGAACGTTTTAGTGGACCAAGAGAACCAATTATAAAGTATCAAAAGCGATACTTAGAAAAAAACAACAACATTTACTTGGATACTGCTCAGTACTATAACAGCGCTGGGTTTTATACGACCTTCTTAGTACAGTTTGTGGGTGTCATATATGTGGCTGAAATAGTAACTGTGTGTTAAAGGAAGGGAAGAACCCCTTCTAAAACATTAAAACCATCACTTAGAAAGAATATTTATTGCGTCTCGACGAGCAGTATATATTATGTATCTTTAGATAACTCTATGTTCAAGCTATCTTTTTTTATTAAAGGCTTTTTGTTGATACCCACATCAGAAAAATGGTTAATATTCATACTTTACTGTCATACAAATAGTAGATAGAGTCTAAAGGAGGAGGAAGAAGCACTTCAAACTTAGAAAAATATATACTGCGCGTCGGCGAGCTTTTTTTCCGCCGGATGCAATTACTGTACTCAGCTTGATTTTGTCCCGCCGACGCACACTTGCATTTTCAGCATTAAAGTTAATGTTATAGCATTAGTAGTGCTCACGTTTTTTGCTGCTCATATTATATTGTGATATATATGTGCTTACTTAAAGGCCCTACTTACAAAATAAAACCATATATAGCGGTACATGCATGGTGTATGTAAACACAGGGACAAAAATTCGAGACCCGTGCCTATCAGAAATACGAAAATTGTCGTTTTAGTCTTTTTTACAGCGCGTTTTAGCTTTACTGCCGATAAAATGCAGGTCATACCGTAAGGTATGATATATATTTGCTTTCTTAAAGGCCCTACCTACAAAATAAAACCATATATAGCGGTGCATGTATAGTGTAACTTAACACAGGGACAATAGTTCGAGACCCGTGCCTATCAGAAATACGAAAATTGTCGTTTTAGCCTTTTTACAGCGCGTTTTAGCTTTACTGCCGATAAAATGCAGGTCATACCGTAAGGTATGATATATATTTGCTTTCTTAAAAGCCCTACCTACAAAATAAAACCATATATAGCGGTGCATGTATAGTGTAACTTAACACAGGAACAAAAGTTCGAGACCCATGCCTGTCAGAAATACGAAAATTGCCGTTTTTGCCGTTTTTACAGCGCGTTTTAGCTTTACTACCGACGACATGCTGGTCACTACATACCTACAGTATCTTGCTAGCATATATGTGACTAAAATAATACCCGTGTCTTACAGGATGGGGAGTACCCTTTCTAAAACATTTAAATCATCACTTAGGAAAAATATTTATTGCGCCTCGGCGAGCAGTGCATATTATGTATCTTTAGATAACTGTATGTTTACGTTATCTTTTTTATTAAAAGCTTTTTGTCGATACCCACCTAAGAAAAATGGTCAGTATTCATACTCTGACTATCATACAATAGTAGATAGGGTCTAAAAGAAGAGGAAACACATAATAAACATTTATATCAAACTTAGTAAAAAAATATACTGCGCGTCGGCGAGTGTTTTTTTTTTTTTCGCAAGATGCAATTACTGTACTCAGCTTGATTTTGTCCCGCCGACGCGCACCTTTATTTTTAGCATGTAAGTTAATTTTGTAGCATAATTAGTGCTCATCTTTATCTGGACGTTAGAATGGACCAAGAGAACCAATTATAAAGTATCAAAAGCGATACTTAGAAAACTTAGAAAAATATATACTGCGCGTCGGCGAGTGTTTTTTTCCGCCGGATGCAATTACTGTACTCAGCTTGATTTTGTCCCGCGTGCGCGCACTTTCATTTTTAGCATTTAAGTTAATGGTATAGATTAGTAGTGCACACGTTTGTCTGAACGTATTAGAGGACCCAAATAAACAATCATAAAGTATTAAAAGCGGTACATAGAAGAAAACATTTTCTTGCATACTGCTCAGTGCTATAACAGCGCTGGGTTTATTATAAATAATCAGTATTTAAATACAGGTGTGTATTAGATAAGATCTCTTGGATAAGTTTTGCATGTAGGTCAACTTTCCTCCATTACGGTCAAATATATCGATTTAAAACTTGGAGCAGTTATTCACCATTAAAAACTAACATTGCACAGCAAGTACCGTAACTCTGCATTGCTTTTTGCAAGAATTATGCTCCCTCTTGGAGTTAGAAAATCATGGTTAGGTTTATATTGCAATTATACAGAAACCAAAAAAAATCAGATGAGCATCTGCACCCGCAAGGTGGTGCTCTTATTGTCTAAAACGATAATGCAATTTTTCGTTCTATACCTGATTCTATTTTCTAGTGTAAGTCTGTATTCTACTTTCCTATTACTTATTTCCGGGGCGCATGTCATACAATGTTTACGACATTATTGTTCTTTTTACAGGTTATCTAAACGTAAGAAAATCTCATGCAAATTGACATCAAAATGTTGACACGGACCGATATTTGAGATTTAAACTTCAGGATATGACTTCATAAAACTGGTAGATAAATGGAAATGGAAGTATTTTGGAATGACGAGTAAACAGTTGTGTTTCTTTGGGGAATGGATGATACAGTATTTACGTCTGCATTCAAACGATGCTTTTCAAGGTAACACAAAACTAAAAGATGCTGACATTTGGCGGTGTGAGAAAAGAAATTTACTTTTGCACGACGGGAAAAAATGGTATTTGCATGCATATTCTATCGGAAGCAGCTGCAAAACCAAGGTCAGGAAACTGTTTTCGAAATTATGTTGTGGTAGCCTATTTGACAGTTTTCGGTCCGCCTCGACGTGACGATATTACATTAGTGTTTTATATGAAAATCTACGAAAAAGTCCGAAAATCTCACTTGTGGAGAAAAGAGACTTGATTAATAAGTTCCCGCTAAGGAATAAATTCATTGCGTCGAACCAGCAGCTGTATGAATACACTCTTGCTAGAATAAAGTCTCCGCGTTAGACCAGCTGCACTTTTTTACCGTCATCTGAAGATCGTATCCAGCTACTCAACCTAACTGTGACCTCCATTTCTCTGTCGGGGTTCAAACTCCGAGGCTCTTGATCCAGAGGCAAATGCCCTACGACTGAGCTATCATGACTTGACGATTCCACTTTCAGTGATGTAATTTTGTCTAATGGTAGAGCGATGTTAAAAAATGTTTACGACGTTGAATCGACAACGGCCGCATACTATCGTTCTTACCGGGTGTACGAAGCCACTACTACAGATGACAATTTATATGGAAGCGAGGCAAGCTCAGACGAATACACTGCATATCACTTCGAGCTGAGTCCAGGCGAAGGTTACCAAAGAGATAGTTTACTGCGGTATTGACACAGTAAAGAGCTGCAAGCTTTTTTTTTATATGAAATAGAGGAACTTCCAGTGACTGCAGCGCACAATGAGCAAGGCAAACACCGAGGGCCATTTGAAAAGTCTTTGACTTAGTTACCTTTTCTTGAGGAATGTTGTCAGTGCAGTATACAAATCGAAAGAATGACTTATTTTCTGTGACAAGTTCTGCTTTTTACGACGATAATGCTACCAACATATCAGGGATCGAATTATTCCAACCAAAACAATGCATCAAAATAAAGGAATGTATTTCTACAGAGCCAAAACTGATAACTTTTTGAATCCGTTATTTTCTACCATTTTTTTCGCCCCATTTTCCTATTTGATATTGTCTGTATACATACTGAGTTGCAATTCTACACGTTTGAAACAAATTGGTTTACAATGCAGAATTTCATTAAACGCAGCTTTTTTTTTAACCGAAGAAATTCAGTTATTAAAAAGATAAGATCTTGTGCCACTTAAAAAGGTTCGAAAATTTCCAATGGCATGGTAATCAGTAGATTGATCCAACTTCTCTATCTTTGATATTGATAATGCTTAATGGAAACATATTTATTGCTGGGTTTACATTACGTGTGTTGATACATATTTACAATGGTTACAAACTAGAATTTCTCATAGAATATTAGGTACCAATGTTTCGTTATTCAAAATGAACAAGACTATAACAGAATATTGTACATTTTGTAAACGTGAAAAGAAAACTCTAGTTCATTTATTTTGGAAATGTGGTCATGTAAAACACTTGATCACAGAAATTGAAAAACTTTCCAAGACTTAGGATGATAAGTTGAATGGGTAGAATAACAGTTTTTTTATTATCAGTAATGAAGAATCGAATAGTAATATTTATATGAAATTGTTATTAATGTATCAAAATTATTTTGTCTATTTTATCAACTCTGTTTTAAATCTTCTTTTGTCAAAATGATTCATTCTGTTTAAATTTTATAGTAAGTAGTGACACCCATGTTAGTATAGTATTGAAAAAGCCATAGAGCTCGTATGAAATATGATTGAATTTTTCTGAATAAAAGTATACCCCAGAAAAAAAAGATTGTCAGTTTTCAGTTAAAACATAATGTGTTTGTTGCTTTGTTTTGAGCTATACGCCGTTTTTCAACTTAAAGAGTATTTCAGTTATGTAATTACGGAAAGTTAACCTAACCGGTGTTCTCCGCAGTACTTGCCAACTTCCCCACATAAATCAGAGGTGGAGGACAATGATTTCAGGTACAATGCATTTTATCAGATCGTTACGGAGAACACACACACCTCGCCCGGCAATCGAACTCACGACCCGGCGATACCTAGATCGGCGATCTCCCTATTGAGCGGGCGGAACAAATAAATAGCTCTGGATTTTACAAGTTTTTTCGTTGTCGCAGCTAGATACACCGAATGACAAATATTACTGCACAAGACAAATACTGTTTTTTTTCTGTCACTGAAAAACGCATCATCGGCTTTAGAAGTTATTTATTACGAAAATGATACTGATATTTTAAAACTAATTCATTACTTAATCACATGTCGTATTTAAAGGATATAAATGTAGCTGTTCTGGTTTTGTTTAACTTGTTACTGTGTGCTGTACCGATATAATATATTTGAGCCGCGCCATGAGAAAATCAACATAGTGGCTTTGCGACCAGCATGGATCCAGACCAGCCTGCGCATCCGCGCAGCCTGGTCAGGATCCATGCTGTTCGCTCTCAAAGCCTTTAGCAATTAGAAAAACTGTTAGCGAATAGCATGGACCCTGACAAGACTGCGCGGATGCGCAGGCTGGTCTGGATCCATGCTGGTCGCAAACCCATATGTTGGTTTTCCCATGGCATGGCTCAAATTTTTATGATACCAATAAAGTTGAATATTTCATGTTGAGATATCGCTGTGTCTGTCTGTCTATTTTACAATCTGCCACATTTCCATGCCTAAGTAAAAATCCTAATGGTACAGCCGACATTTCATTGAAACTTAAAATGCACATAGATATCGCCGAAATGAAGTGCATCGTACAAGAACCTGACGTATATGTTGCAGTATTCAAATTATTTCCATTTAAGCCAATATTTTTGTTCAAAAGTACTAAGAACATCTCTGATAATGTAACTTATATGAGATGGAGTGCAGTATAGAAGGCCAGTAACTACGTTGAATGCTTTTAAACATATCCCTTTTGTACTTAATTCTTCCCGGTCCAATGCGCATTTAAAAAAAATGCCAAGAAGTTGAAAATCATGATGTACACTGTATAGCAAGGAGAGAAGTAAATTTCATGAGAATCTTTACTCAGTTAAGGACATTTCACAATAGTTTCATTTTTATCCTCTGCCAAAAGCGGAAGCATATTGTTTTTGCGTTGCCCGTCCAGCTGTCCATCTGGGTACTTTTAATGCGGATTCTATTTAAGCTGGAATCGTCACATTTAACAGTTAAAATTTGCACACATATTATCACGTATTATCCACCTGACTCGGTAAATGTAGAGTTTTTGACCTTGATTTGTTCAATAAACATGAAAATGCTTAAAATAGTCACCAGAAGTCATATAATGATAATTTAGCATAGTGCAACTACGCAATTGCGGATCCATGATGTGTGTGCAGGGAGGGACGTCGCTGACGTAGAATCAATTGCCCCTCTCCGACTTCGGTTCGAGCTTCTCTCGGGGCGTTGAATAACTCATGCTAGTAAGTCATCGAGCTTGCTGCGGTTCTTCCAGGTACCCGCCCGTAATGAAATATTGCACAAAGGTAAAACTGGGGTCTTCCTCAACCATCAAAGCTGAAAAGTCGCCATATGACCTAAAATATTCCGTACCTAGGGGGTAAAAATATTATGCAGGTAGTAGATCGCCTTAACGTTTCAATAGGAGGGAAAAGCTAGAAGTCAGCACTTTGACGCCATATTTGGCGTCATATTATGAAGAAATAGTGTAGAAGCGAGTTTAACTAGAGGGCGTGAACGGCAGCATCCATTTTCACTACTGTCCATGAAAAGGCTCAATCAAGTTTATGCAGAAATCAGAAAAATTATACAAGTTCCTTTTTTTTTTCGGTAATATAACTTGACATTATCTACATATTACGTCTGGAAATACTAGTAATTTTATATCGAATATGTCGTGTCTAAATCATTCTTACCCTTTCCTTAATATGTTAACTTGTTGTAATTATACAAAGCTATGTTATGAACTTGTGGAAATAAATATGTTTAAACTATATCTAAGATGACTTTTTTGATCGGCAGCGCTTAATCAGTATCAGTAGTATAACAATTGTTTGTTTTGGCGTTATTTGATCTCATTTAACCTTTTGACCACTTCTAAAAAAAACAAAGTCAAGCAATTAAAAAACAAAAAAAAAAAAATAAAATAAACAAGTTTTCATAGTACTATATGAAAACCTATAGTAAAATATGATTAAACACTTCCGCCAAATATTTATCAAAATCCTACCATGAAAAACAGGGCCAGTTTAACCTCACTTAACCTCTTGTTTCTATTTTATAAGTGCACCTTAACCCTACCATTAACTTATAATACTAAGTCGGTACACTTGTACCCTCAAAATCTAACGACACCGGTGTCGTTTTCTTTAACAAGTTTATCAATCAATATCGTTTGTGAAGCGACGAGTTTAAACAAATATTGGCTCAATGTAAAGCGACACCGGTGTCGTTTTATTGGTATTTACTTTCATTCATAAAGTTAACCGATATGTTTACTTTGTAGTACAATCCCGTTTAAACTTCCCTGTTTTGTTTGATTTTAAATTTGATACGTTTGCACTTTACCTTTTACAGCTGATTTAATATAAGTGTTCTGTTAATAAAACGTTTCACAGCTGATTTAATATAAGTGTTCTATTAAATTTAAATATATATATAATATAAATGAGTTTACAGAATAAAATATATTGTTTGAAAGAAAGAAGATTTACTGATAATATACATCCCCATTATGTTACAACAAAAAACGGGAGAAAAATGATAATGGCTACCTGTGCATCTTGTGGAAAAATGAAATCAAAGTTTGTTAAATGTACAGGGGGTAATTTAGATATTCACAAAGCAATGTTACCTTTATTACCTAAAAAGGGGTTAACACTCCCAGGATATAATTATTGTGGGCCGGGAAACCCCCTAGATAATGGACCCCCTGTCAATGAACTGGATGCAGTATGTATGGACCATGACTTTTGCTATGACAGCGGTGTAAAAAAGGGTACATGCGACAAAAAAAAATGCTTTCCGACTTAAATAAAAGTAAATCAAAAACATTTGGGGAAAAGATTGCAAAACATTTAGTTGTGAAACCTATAATTAAAACGAAATACAAACATGGGCTGGGACAAAAGTCAAAAAACGGGAAAAGGGGGTAGAGTATACCCCCGGAATCACATGGAGCGATGAATTAGCAGAAGAATTACACAAATCAATTAAAAGAAAATTTAGGAAACGAAGAGTGATTGTTCATGATATTGATGATACTTGGTCAGCTGATTTAGTTGACATGCAAGCTTTTTCAAAATATAATAAAGGAGTAAAGTACTTGTTAACCGTTATTGATATATTTAGTAAATATGCTTGGGTTATTCATTAAAGAATAAAACTGGAGAATCGTTACTGAAGCATTTGAAAAAATAATTTAGAAGGACGATTACCAGTAATATTATGGGTGGATGAAGGAAAAGAATTTTATAATAAAAAGTTGAATCATTTTTAAATCAAATATAAGATTAATATGTATCATACATTTAATGAAGGAAAGGCTGTAGTAATAGAAAATTTAATACAGTTTAAAAAGAATAATGTGGAAATATTTTACAGCAAATAAAACTTATACTTATTAGATAATTTAACAGGAAATGGTTATAAATATAACAAAACAAAACAACTCTAGTATAAAATGACACCAACCGAAGCTAGTAAAAACTTAAATAACGGTACTGTTTACTTTAATTTATATGGTAATTTAAAGACACCAAAGAGTAAAGCAAAATTTAAAATTGGTGATCGAGTTCGCTTAAGCAAACTGAAAAGACATTTCGAAAAAAGGATATACACCAAACTGGACAGAGGAGATATTTATAATAATAAAATTTAATAATACAAATCCAGAACATACACTATAAAAGATTTAAATGATGAAATAATCTAAGGTTCATTTTATGACAGAACTTTTACCTACTACACAAGAGGTTTTTAGAATAGAAAAAGTTATCAGACGAGACTATAAGAAAAAACAAGCTTTAGTAAAATGGAAAGGTTACAATGAAAAATTTAATAGTTGGGTACCATTTAGTGAACTGGAAGAAATTTAATTTAAAAAAATATTAATATTATTAATTATATAAATGAGTTACAAAAATCTAATTTCTAATAATGGAATAGAAACAATAGATCAGTTAATCATTCACTTAACTAAACTAGCTGCTGCTTACAGAAAAAGTTATAAATTTTGTGGGAGAGTAAGTACTGGGTTATATATTACAGCAGGTATCTTTGGTTGTTCAGCTGCATTAGCACTTGTTCCAGCTATTCCTATATTTGTATCAGTTGCTGGCGCTGTTCCATCAGTAATTACCATATTTACTAATAGACTAAAACTTGACGACAAGAAATTTATTTTAAAAGCACATCATCACAAAATAAAACAACTAATAACGAAAGCACGGATTGGAAAAGTAAATAAAGAAGATCCAAATAAAGTTATTCAGGATATTTTTACAATACTATTAGAAATGCAGAAAGAAAAAATTATTCAACACCTCTTGAAATGCATATGAAGGAATTTAAACTTAACGGATATAAAAGTAAAAAAGAAGAAGAGCTGTATTAAAGATTATTAAAGATTTTTTCTATAAGTATTTTATATATAAATGAGAAAAATTATATCAGTTGAAGGTAATATTGCATCAGGAAAAAGTACGTTTTTAGATATTATCAAAGAATATAATCCTACTTTTAATATAATTCCAGAACCAATTCACGAATGGCAAAATATTATGGACCCAAGTTATAATTCATATAACCTTTTTGAACTTGCTGCTCAAGAACCTTCCAAATATTTATTTCCTTTTCAACTAACAACTTTAAATAGTCATATAAAAATGTTATCTTCTGCTAAACAGTTTGATGGTGTTTCTGTCCTTGAACGTTGTTATTTAACTAACAGTAATGTTTTTACAAAACAACATCACGACAACGGTGTTATAAATGACCCCGAATGGGCAGTATACAATCTTTTCTTAACTGATCATATTATAAAACCATACGGAAAAAACCCAATTGATGGATTTGTTTATGTTAAATCCGACCGAGAAATATGTTTTAAAAGACTCCAAAAAAGAAACAGAACGGAAGAAAACAGAGTTGGTTTAGATTATTTAGAAAAACTACACAAATTACACGAAGAATGGTTAAGCAGAATGTCTCAAGAAGGTATTAAAATTTTAACAGTTGATAACAATTTAGAAAAAATGACTTTAAAATCTTATTCAAAAGATATAGATAATATAAACAAATTTCTCAAATCAATATAATTTCTTTAGGTGCGTTTTTAAAGATTTTTTTCTATAAGTATATTATATATAGATGGTTAATAGAAAGGTAGATAGAATGATTACGCCAAAATTATCTAGCACTTTAGGAGAAATAATGAATCCAGACAAAAATTCATATAAAAAATTTCTTAAAAGAAGAAATGTTATTAAATCAAAACTTGATCAAATAGTTAGCGATGAATATAAAAATCATGTCATTGATATATTACAAAATGTTATAGATTCTTATCTTTTAAAAAATAATTTATTTGAATGGGACTGTGGTTGTCTATTAACTGAAGAAGAAAATGCTGAAAGATTATGTGATTGTCCCAGACCAAATAATATTCGAAACAATCCTAAAACAGTTATTGCAACCGATTGTGATACTAATGAAGAAAAAACATATAAAAGCACTTATGCAGCATCCAAAGACCTCGGTATTAATTCAGGGTTAATAACAATGTGCTGCAAAGGAAAAAACCAAGTTAAAAGTGGAATATCAAAAACCAGCGGAAAAGATATAAATTTAAATATTTTATTTCTTCTTAAACTTTATTTATTTTATTATTTTTTTAATCCTTTTTTCCTTAGTGATTTTTTTTTTTTTCTAAATATAATATATAGATGGAAATTGAGAGATCTACAAAACAATATTATAAGAAATTTGAAATTAAAATTACATATAGACAAGATCCAAAGAATCAATTATATTTAACTATAAACGACTCTTATGAAATACTTAAATCTGAACTGAAAATTTTAAAAGGTATAAAAATAAACGTTGTTTTAAAAATAACTTTTGCAAAAATGGATAAAACTGATACAATATATAAATCAGCTTATTTTCAATCAAAGGCTTTAGAAATTATTAACACAAACGAAATAAAAAAACACTTTACATGAAGCTTTTGATGAAATAATAAATAGAATTGGTAATTGGATTTCAGAAGGAAGCGGCTGGAGAATAGAGTCAGTTGTTGCTCATTATATAAATAGATATAAGTATAGTCCTTTGGCTGCTTCAAGTTATTTAGAATTACCAAAACCATTACAACATCCAATGAAAGGATTAATAAATATAAAGAATGATGATAACGAATGTTTTAGATGGTGTCATTTAGCTTATAAATTTCCTGTTGAAAAAGATCCTCAAAAAATTTCAAAATATAAAAAAACATATAAACGATCTTGATTATACTGGAATAAAGATTCCCGTTACATTAAATCAAATACCTAAAATAGAAGTTTTAAATGAAATATCATTTAATATATTTGGTTATGAAGAACCTACTGGAATTTATCCATTGTACATATCAAAATATCAATACGAAGAACACTGTGATATGTTATTAATTAATAATAACGAAATATCACAATATGTTTGGATAAAAGACTTTAATAGATTAATGAATAACAAAACAAAAAATACAAACAAGAATCATTTTTGTAGATCTTGCCTGCAACACTTTACCCAAGAAAGAATATTAAATGAACATGTTGAAAATTGTTTTGCTATTAATGGTACCCAAGGTGTAAAAATGCCAAAAGAGGGAAGTAAAGTTCAATTTAAAAATTATCATAAAGGTTTTGCAGTACCTTTTGTAATTTATGCTGATTTTGAATCAATAACTGAAAAAGTTTTAACTGCTTTACCATCAACTGAATCTTCATTTACTGAACCATATCAAAATCATATAGATTGTGGTTACGGCTATAAAGTTGTTTGTTGTTATGATAACAGTTATACTAAACCAACCCAGATTTATAGAGGCCCTAATGCAGTTTATAAATTTATTGAAAAAATGCTTGAGGAAGAGGAATATTGTAAAGAAATATTTAAAGAGCACTTTAACAAAGAACTAAGAATGTCTAAAAAAGATGAAAGTGAATTTAAAAATCAGAAATCTTGTCACATTTGTGAAAAAGAATATAAGGAAAATGAAAATCCTGTTGAGGACAACAGTCCCCAAGGGCTAACGCCCGTCCGAGACCATTGTCATATAACAGGAAAATTCAGAGGAAGTGCTCACTCAGAATGTAATATTAATTTTAGACTCATAAAATTCCTGTTATTTTTCATAATTTAAGAGGTTATGACGGTCATTTTATTATGCAACAAATAGGGAAATTCAAAAAAGAAATTAATGTTATTCCTAACAATATGGAAAGATATATGGCATTTATGATAAGTGATTTAATTTTTATTGATTCATTCCAATTTATGTCTCAATCATTGGATAACTTAGTAAAAAATATTCCAGAATTTAAATATTTATCTCAAGAATTTGATAAAAATATAGAATTATTAAAGACAAAAGGTGTTTATCCATATGATTACATGGATTCATTTAAAAATTCAAAGATACAAAATTACCTCCTAAAAATGAGTTTAATTCAATTTTAAATGAAACACACATATCTGAAAACGAATATGAACATGCTAAAAATGTTTGGAATAAATTTAAAATTAAAACAATGGGAGAATATCATGATCTATATTTAAAAACTGATGTATTACTTTTAGCTGATGTATTCGAAAATTTTAGAAAATTATGTTTAGAGTACTACAAATTAGATCCTTGTCATTATTTTAGTAGTTCTGGTTTAGCTTGTGATGCAATGTTAAAAATGACTGGAATTAAATTAGATTTAATAACTGATATTGATATGTATCTTTTTATTGAAAAGGGACTGAGAGGAGGAATAAGTTATATTTCAAACAGATACAGTAAAGCAAACAATAAATATATGAAAGATTATAATCCTAAACTTGACAGCAAATACATTATGTACCTCGACGCCAATAACCTTTACGGTTGGGCCATGTGTCGACCTTTACCCTCTGGAAACTTTAAATTTATATCCGAAAAACAATTCAAGAAATTAATTGCAAAAGGTAAAACTAGCTTTATAGTTGAATGTGATCTTGAATATCCAAAAGAATTACATACTATGCATAATGATTATCCTTTAGCTCCTGAAAAAATTAAAATACCAGATCAATGGCTTTCCAATTATAGTAAAAATATTAAAACAGAATTTGAAATAGGAAAAAGTAATGTAAAAAAAATAGTTCCAACTTTAATGAAAAAACAAAATTATGTTGTTCATTTTAAAAATCTTGGACTATATACACAATTAGGGTTAAAAGTAACAAAAATACATAGAATATTAACTTTTGACGAAAGTCCTTGGTTAAAAAAGTATATTGATTTTATTACTCAAAAATGATCTAAAGCAAAAAATTCATTTGAAAAGGACTTTTTTAAGTTGATGAACAACTCAGTATTCGTTAAGACGATGGAGAATTTACGCAAGAGAGTTAATATTAAATTAACTCATGATGAAAACCTTTTATTAAAATATATAGCCAAACCTTCATTTGTTAGTTCAACGATGTTTAACAAGAATTTGTTGGTATTCATAGAACAAAAGAAAGCTTGTTATTAAACAGACCTTGTTATGTTGGAATGTGCATTCTAGATTTATCAAAATATTTAATGTATGATTTTCATTATAATTACATCAAGGAAAAGTACGAGGGTAATTGTAAATTACTATTCACTGACACTGATTCATTATGTTATGAAATTAAAACCAAAGATGCATATGAGGATTTTTATAAGGACAAAGATTTATTTGATAATAGTGATTACGATAACAACTCAAAATTTAATTTCGACAATAATAAAGAAGTTATTGGAAAATTTAAAGATGAAGCTGCCGGCATTCCCATTGTTGAATTTGTTGGATTAAGAAGTAAAATGTATTCATGTTTATTAGAAAATGAAGTTAGTGTTAAAATATGTTGAGGAATTAAAAAACTTGTTGTTAAGAAAACAATAGTTCATAAAAATTACAAAGATACTTTGTTTAATTCAACCCAAAGTAATCACACCTTTAAAGTTATTCGTTCTGATAAGCATAATCTTTCCAGCTATGTTATAAATAAAACATCTTTATCATGTTATGATGATAAAAGATATATTCTTGATAATGGTATTGATACATTAGCTTATTCTTAAATTAATTAAAACTTAAATCAAAACTTAAATTAAAACTTAAATAATAGAACCATAAATTGTTAACTGAATATTTTTAGCGTTTAAAGAATTAATATAAATAACATCATTTATTTTAAATTCATTAGCATAATTAATAGAAATAGATTCATTTTTTCTGTTTGTTTTTGCATTGTAACTTTGAGAATTACATTTTCTTTACTGTTTAGTTGTAATTTAACTTCTCCTTTAGCTATTTTAATTGCATCAACAAGAATAATTAAAATGCAATTTTGTTTAATTGTTATATTATTACCATTTTGAACTAAACCAGGACTAGCATTTACAGTTTTCCATTGAAATAATCCACTATCGGTATCTTCGGTATAACATGTTAAGAACAATGGAGGTTTTCTTATTAATTGTCTTTCTATTTGTCTTTCTATTTTATTTACTTTTTCATTTATATTATTGAATATTCCCATTATATTAATTATTCCAGTTAAATAAAAACTAAAGTTTTAACTTTAATAAAAACTAAAGTTTAACTCAAAAGTCTGTTTCCATCATAAGATACATATTCATCCGATATGTAGAATCTGATGTAACTATCCGTCAAAAGCGTAAAATTTATTTCTGTAGATGATGAACTGTCATAAGGATGAATGTCAAACATTGTTCCTTGTTTTAGATAAACTTTATTTTTTTTCTTATACATAGATATTGTTTTGTCCGATCCAATGTCAAAGTCCTCGGCTACTATATTTACATTATCGATAAATATACTAAGAAATGGATCAGCATTATCATTCCACCACCTAAATATAAAATGTGATATTGGACTTTTATGGTTTTTATTCGGTTCCGCTTTAAACCCGGCCCCCGCTAATAAAATCTTAATATCTATTATATAAATTCCGTTTTTTTTTTTCGACCACAAACACACCTTTTAAAAGTACATCTGGTACAACTAGTTTATATTTTTGGTTTGTGTTTATAAAATCTTTATAATCTACGATAATTCCAGATCCTAATTCAAATGCATTTAAATAGTTCAAACCGACCATATTTTCATATGTTGAATATATCCAGACACATCGACGGTCAAAATACTTTTTCATTTTTACGTATTCATAAAAACCGTATTTAAACCTTGGATCTGCTTCATAAAAACTGTTATATTAAAAAAGAAACACTTCGCGTTTTACTTTTTCTATTTCTTTTTCCAATTCTTCTTTTATTTTTTTGTCTTTCTTTTTTATGTTTAAGAATTGCTTCAGCTAAATCATCAACTCGTTTTGTTGTAGCAACTTCAGAAGCAGACAAATTATCAACTGTATTCTTTGTTCTAGCTACTTGTGTTTCTTGTTTTAATAAAAAAAATTTTACTTTTGTAATTTCTTCAGCATTAGTAGAAATTTCTTCAGCATTAGTGGTAATTTCTCCGACATTAGTGGTTATTGCTTTAGTATTAGCAGTAATTACTTGGGTATTAGCAGTGATTGATTCTCCTTGTTTAGCTGATATTTCAACTACAGAGTCCAGATCATTTATTATTGTTTTAATTTTATCATTAAATTCGTTGATATCTTTTTGTAATAAACCTGTAAGTGTACTTAATTCCGCGTACTTTATTTATTTATTTATTTTGATGGGTTTAACGTCGCACCGACACAATTTTAGGTCATATGGCGACTTTCCAGCTTTAATGGTGGAGGAAGACCCCAGGTGCCCCTCCGTGCATAATTTCATCACGAGCGGGCACCTGGGTAGAACCACCGACCTTCCGTAAGCCAGCTGGATGGCTTCCTCACGTGAAGAATTCTACGCCCCAAATGAGGTCTCGAACCCACATCGATGAGGGGCAAATGGTTTGAAGTCAACGACTCTAACCACTCGGCCACGGAGGCCCCTTCCGCGTACTTTAAATTGTGACGTGTGTCAACAGTACTAATTAAGGTTCGAAGTTGTTTCTTTAAATTTTTTAGTTGATCATTAATTGTGTTAATTGCTTCAGTATTAGTAGTAATTGATTCTCCTTGTTTAACTGATTTTTCAACTACAAAGTCCAGATCATTTTTTTGTGTTCTTCAACTTTAGTATTAAGCTGCGTCGTATCTTCTTGTATTTTTTTTGTAATATTACTTAAGTCTGCATACTTTAAATTATGACGGTTGTCAACAGTACTAATCCAAATTCGAATTTGTTTCTTAAAGTCTTTTATTTTAGAATTAAGCTCTTTTTTAAGGTTATCTAATGCTGTGTCATGGTCATCACCTCTTTGTGAAGCTGCCTTTTCCAATTCAGATTTATATTCTGTAAGTTTATTTGAAATAAATTCTAACAAATCTTGGTGGTTTTTTTTTTCAGTTTCAGTATTTAGTTTATTTATTTCTGTTCTGATTTCTAACTGATACATATTTTTTAACTTTTTCTCAGCTTCAATAATCTTGTCTTTTAGTTCTTCATGTTTAATCATACTATCTTTTAATTCTTGAACTTGATTGTATAACTTTTCAAAATTTGTTCTAAATACTTTCTTTATGTTGTCATCTGTCAAATCAGATTTCTCTTCAAGTTCTTTAATAGAATCAACCATAGCTTTCATTTCTTTTTCAATTTTATCTTGTAATTCAACTATTAATAATGGATTCTTTTTAAAATCTTTGTTAATTCTTCAATATTCTTTACTTCTGCTTCTAGTGTCTGTTTTATACTTTTAATATCTTCAAGATTATAGTCATCTATTACACTTTGAACTTTTTTATACATAAACCGTCTTGAAACTGCATCGTTGGGTTTATCTGGATCTCCCAGGTTGATTATTTCATTACCTCCCATATCTAATGCTCTATTCATTGTGTTATCAAGTTCCTTATTTCTATGAAGATATGATTCCATGTCCTTTTTAAGCTTTTTGTATTGTTTTTTAGTAGCATAATCACTTAAATCAATATCAAATTTAACTTTACTTATACTGTCAGGTTCACTTATTTGTTCTATATTATTAAAAACTCCCATTATATAATTATTATATATTACCAGTAAAGTTTTTTCTTAAAAACTTCCTTGGTTTGTCAATATATAAGAAATCATATTTTTGATTTGTTGCATTAGCAAAAGATTTAGGGTTAATATTTTGTTCATTACAAATCATATCATTTTCTCGTTTACCTGGACTTTCAAATAAAATATAATGTGAACAGTTAATTCGAATATCTTTTGGTGTTTTATAGTAAGACTGACTTAAATAAATAACACAACAGTTTATGTGACGTCCTTGAATAAAGTATTTTGTTATTTCATTTTGAACCTTTTTATCTTCACATACAAAATCATCAAATATTACTACTTTTTGTTTTTCTGATTCAAGATCATTAACATCAATTATTTCATTATTAGAACATTCAAGTATTTCATTTGGATCTACTTTAATTTTTTTTGCAATTTGACTTAAGTGGTTAATTAAATCTTGATATTTAGATTGTTCTAGGTTTTTAGCATATAAGTATAATTTATCATAATATATAAGAGGTTTTCGGAGTATATGCATTAGTGTATTTGTTTTTCCAGATCCAGAAGATCCACATATTAACATTCTAAAACATGAATCTGGCATAAAGGGATAATGTTGTTTAAAGTTATTGGATTTATCGCTTTTTGTATCATAATTTGGAATTTCCATTTATATATAATAATACATTATTTTACATTATCTTACATTATTTTACATTATTTTACATAATCTTACATTATTATATAAATGCAATCAAAACTTAATGAAATAAGAAAAAGAAAAAAGTTAGTCGGGCAAAAGATGAGAGCTCTTAGAGAAGAAATAATGAGAGAAAAAATTAAGAAAGCTACAAATCGGGATATGTACACTGAAATTTATAAACCAATTACTGAAGGAATAGAAAGTCAAAAAGAAAAATTATCAAGTCAGTTAAAAGCATTACCTGGAATAAAACAACAATTAGCGTTACTAGGTGATGAAATGAAAGACATACAAACATATCAAGGTTTACCACAGCTATTCCAAGAACCGCAACCAATTACAGGGTCTCCTGGAGAAGTTGAAAAATCTAAAAGAAAACAAGAATATATACCAGTAGATTGAGGAGATGAACCTGCTGGATGGGTTCCTCAAGATGAATTTCAGAATTTAGAAGATTATGGAAGAAAAAAGATGGGAATAACTGCAGAAACGTTACCGTCAGAGATTAAAATAACAAAAGAATATCTTATAAAATTATCAAAAGAAGAAATTGATGAATTAAAAAAAATATACTCTAATGGATGAAATGGAAGACGGATCTGTTAAATTCTTATCTAAAGAATCTATAACAGATTTATTAGATCCATTAAACTATTATGATGATGAAATTGAAGAATATATTGAAGAATTGAGAGCAAGACCAAAAGAATTTACAGTTAATTTTAATAAAGACATTGATTGAAAACTTTTAGATACAGAAAAATATAATACACGCAAGAAGTGTTTGAATATTTTCACAGCAAATCTAAAGATCCAGATGAAAAAATGACTAGGGAAGAAGTAGAAAATATCATAGAAAAAGGCATCAAAGGATATTAAACAATTGGGTAATGAATCTGGTGCAATAACCAGAATGAAAAATCCCACAGATATTGATCTAAAGCAAAAGAAAGCAATTATAGCTAAGTCGGATAATTTAAGAAAATATAGAGAAACTATTAGAAATATTCTAAAATCTGGAAAATATATGGGAAAAGGAATAAAATATTATAACCCATATAAAGTTTCACCAAATGGACAATATGGTAATTTAATTATTAATTCAAATAAACTTTATGGTCAAAACAAATTAATTGCTAAGGATAGAATAACTGGAAAAGAAGTAATTTACACTAAAGTAGATAATGATTTAATTGATTTGATTAATAAAAGATATAACAATAATAAAAAACATTCAATTCATTCAAGAAAAATATTCAAAGAATTAACAGAAAAATCAGGATTACCCATCAATAAAAGATCTATGAAATTTAAAAAAGTAATTAGAGGACAGGGTTATAATGTTTGTCCATGTAATCCAGAAGAATTGGTTAATGACTTGGAGTTAATTAGTGGTTCGATTGATGCTGGAAATAATAATGAAGAACTAAAAAATGAAGGTATTAGGGTAGTAGACCAATTATTAAAAATGAATTCACTCTTACCAGAACAACATGAAATGTTATATAAAAAATATTTTTCTTGAATATATAAATGGAACAAAAAATAGTATTAAGTTCTGAAACAGTTAAAGATGATAACAAAAATACTCCGAGTGATTTTACAATCAGATTTAGTCGTTCTTTAATTTTAGATAAAAATAAAACTGATGTTGTTGGTTTGGATAGTTTTGACACTATGACTTACTCTTGGCATAATATAAGTGATGAATATGATAATAAAAGAATTCGTTATAATAATGGTAAAGAATGGAAAGATATTATATTCACAAATGGTTCTTACAGTTACACAGATATAAATAATTATATCAAAGAAACATTAATAAGTAATGGTGATTACGAATTTGATAAATCTGACATTGCTCCAATAAGTTTGGAATTTGATTTAAGTAGTTTTAAGGTTTTGATTTCAATTCATGATAATTTTATATTGGATTTAAGAATATCAAATTTTCATACATTGCTTGGATTTGAGAAAAAAAGCATTGAGAAATACTGAATGGGGAACTACAACACCAAGTATAACTAACTCTGTGGATACAATTTATATTCATTGTGATCTTATTGATAATTCACTTGTTGACGGTAATTTCAGTGATATTATCTATGCTTTGAGTACTGCAGATTTAACAAGAGCTTATCGTTTTACAAAAGAACCAAACAGAGTCGGATATTCTGAAATTAATAAAAATATTATAAATTCAACAAGAATATATATTACAGATATATTTGGTAGAATAATTAATTTTAATGGGGTTGAAACAAGTTTTACATTAATTTTAAAAGAAATATGAAACAGCAGGAAAAGCACTTGAAAGTGGAACAAAAAAGGTTGGAACAGAAGTTGGAAATTCGGCTGCTAATAAAATTGTTGAAAAATTTAAAAAGAAACCTGCTCCGGCAGTTGGTAATTTAATTGCTAAGGAATTACAAGAAAAGAATAACAGTAAAAATAATAATGATAAAGAGGAGGATATTAATATAAGATTAAATAGATTATTGTCAGGATCTGGAACTTCAGCTCAGCGTAAACGTATTAATAGATTAATTTATAAAAAATAAAATAATATATAATATATACATGTTTAGAACAAAACAATATTGTGAAAGATACGAACTAACTCCTATTCAATTAGATACAGCTTTAATATCTGTCTTGGGAAATAATGTTAAGCAACAAAAAAAACGGATATCACTTTACAATTAATGATAGAAGCTCATATATTTATTGGTTTAATGGTTATTTTGAAGTAAGTTTTAAAGTAAATAAGCTTGCTAATGGTAATAATTATGCTGATGGAGATCAAATTGCTTTAATTAATAATGCAGCTTCATTAATTGATCAGTTAGTGGTTAAACAAAATGGAAAAATTGTTTATGATTGTAATGATTTATACAAAGTAATAAATGTAAAAAATTTAGTTGAACTATCTAATGATTATGCAGAATCAACTGGAACAAATGAATTTATTTATTTAGATACTACTGCTACTGCTGCTACTGATGATAATAAAGGTTTCAAATTTAGAAAGGAATTAATCCAAGGTGGTAATGAGGTAAATGCTAAAATTCCATTAAATAATTATTCATTTTTTCAGGGTTTAGAAACAAATATTTTACCTCCAAGTCAAATTCAAATAACACTGCAGCTGACAGATGATGATGAATTAATTTTTAGAGCTAATGCTGCTGATGCTGGTAGAGTAATTGTAACAAAATTAATTCTATGGGTTCCACGTTTAATTTTCAATGAATTTGGACTTAATCTAATTGCAGAAAGATTTACAAAAGCAAGATGGTCGTACCTTCGGGAAATGATGACGCAATCAACTGATTCACAACAGATTAATACAAATTTTAGAATAACGGCTGGTGTAACAAAACCACAACATGTATTTGTTTATTTACAACGACCTGATAAAAGTAATTCAAAAGAACATAACCCACATTTATTCGATACATTTAGAGTTAATGCAGCAAATGATAATTGCACTTTAAGCTCCTGTCGTCTTGAAGTTGGTGTTTTTTATCCAGAAATAGAATACACAAGTATATCAAGAATATATGATGATGTAATTAATTATTATTATAAACAAAATAACAAAACTACTGGAAGTCTCTTAAATAGATTTAATTTTCAAAGTTTGTTTGGATTTGTTCATTTTAACTTGGAATATAAAAAGGAAGTAATAACAGAAGATCCTAAGCATATTACATTACACTTTCGTTTAAATACACTTCCCGCTGCAAGATATCGTATTTACGCAATTGTATTATATGAGGAAACAGTTGAAATAAATACTATTGGAAATGAACTTGTTATTGTTTAAAAATAAATTAAATATAAATTATATATAATGGTATCATATTATATTGAATATAAAGTTAACCTAACAAATGGACAAAAGAAAAATTTAGCACAAGCTTATAATAATAAAATTCCACATACTTTTAGATTAAATCATGAACAATTACGTGGAAACTTTCCTTTACTTTTAACAAAAACACAAATTAATCAAATTGAAAAGTCTATTAGAAATAAAAAGGGATTAGAAATAACAATTTCAAAAAAGCAAATGTCCAGTCAAGGTCAAAATGGTGGATTTTTAGGAGCTTTGGCTGGTTTGTTAGGAAAAACAATTCTTCCAATGGCAGCAAAAATAGCTCCAAAAATATTAGCCCCTCTAGGCATCGGGGCCCTCTCTGGGTTAGCCAGTACCGGTGTTAGTAAGTTACTTGGGAATGGTATGATTTCGGTAGCTAATGATAAGAGAAATATGATATCACCATATCTTACACCTAATCAAAGAAAGCAACTAGTAGGGTCTGGAGTGATTAAATTAACAGAAAAACAGAGACAAAATGGCGGCTTTTTGGGTATGCTGGCTGCTAGTCTAGGAATACCTTTGATTACATCTTTGTTGAGTGGAAAAGGACATGGTCAGGGTATACAGATTGATTCTCAGAAAAGACCTTACAGACGAATTCCTATAGTAAAAAAAAATAAAATTTATAAACAAACCTATTTCTAACTTTGAAATTGAACAATGGGTAAAACAACTCGGTATAATAAACTTTAGGGGTGTATTTAGTAGAAATAATTTACCAAAATCAAAGCTGAATAATGAATGTGGAATTATAAATTTAGACGACTCTGTTGGGTCTGGAACACATTGGGTTTGCTACTTTAATACTTTGTACTTTGACCCATTTGGGTTTCCTCCGCCGAAGGAGGTAATTAGGTATATACCAAATGTAAAATACAACAATGTTCAATATCAAGACAAAACAAGTACACTCTGTCGATATTATTGTTTATTTTTCATTAAAATGTTACAAGACAAAGTACCGTTGTATAATTTACTGTATAAAATACTAAAAGTTAATAATGTAAAACAAAATGAACAAACTATTATAGATTATTTTAACTAATAAGAACATGTAAATTTTTCTTCCGGGTTTTAAACTTTTTGCACTTACAAAAAAGCAACAAGAAGTTAAGTGAGGTTAAACTGACCCTGTTTTCGTGGTAGGATTTTGATAAATATTTGGCGGAAGTGTTTAATCATATTTTACTATAGGTTTTCATATAGTACTATGAAAACTTGTTTATTTTTTTGTTGTTTTTTAATTGCTTGACTTTGTTTTTTTTAGAAGTGGTCAAAAGGTTAAATGAGGTCAAATAACGCCAAAACAAACAATTGTTATACTACTAGTATCACTGTTCTAGCAACGTAACTGAGGTTCCTGTTGAATTTGAATCTTAGGGTAAGTCGGTGCTTGAATACGACACATCTGCAATGAAAATATTTCGTTTTACATCAAAGTCCAGTTAGTAAATTTGACTTAACTTTTGAAGTTTATTGTTTTTGCAATAATAATGCAGATCTTCTATAGCTTAGATTGAATTCGAACATAAATAGTTACCAGATATGCCAAGACCACAGAGGTCCACAAACGCTCTTTACTATCTTTTTTTTCCACTTAGTGATGCATACAGAATTTTTTAATAGGATCAATGTATACGTTATCTCTGTAGGTTATATAGCAGTAATTTGGTCAAAAATGTGCTTCCGTGGTGTAGAAAAGAAGTCCCTAAAAAATAGATCACCTTTTTCCATTTTTCGCGCATTTGCACGTAAAACGGGGGCCAAATGGTCATTATTTCACTCTGGAATGTATCTTACATACAATAAGATACTTTCTATGCAAACATTCGCATATTTTCGAGTTGTTTACTTTAAAACGAAGGTAGGGTGTTTATTCTGCGGACCGCTTTCTGAAAAGCGGCATTATGAGGGTACCTGACTTCAGCTCACTTCCATTTCACTGCATACTACTAGAATTCAATACCCGTTTTTCTTTTTGTTTCTTGAAGCAAATGTATGGATAGCTATACGACGGAGTGAAAATCTAGAAACTTTATCGAAATTGTTCTGAAGTAGCTGGATTTTATATGAAACAAAGAACAATTTCTTTTATTGGTATATAGCCAACACCAGCGCCTGTTATTAAGTGATGGAAGTATGACCTATTTGCCCTCGAGCCAGCCAGTCATTAAGATCTAAGTAGGTTCGGATTTAATATATGTTAACTGTTAAAAAAACAAGCGTTTATCTCATCATAGAAAAAAATCAACAAAAAATGATATGTCTGTTGCACCGACATTTCCGGAACATAGGAAAATACGAATGTTTTCCTGTTACTCTTTAACAGCTCAATAAGTTTTTCTTTTTATATAGTTGAAAGAAAATATCGCATTTATTCATGAATATTATTATCACTAATACTATTATTATATGCGTAAGGTTTTTCTTTTCTTTTAGTGCGTGCTTGAGATTAGCTTTACGTACATACTAAATAACTGTCACATCATTCTGAACTTTACGCAGATTCGTACAGATAGGCAGACAGATTTTTGACGTAAAATGTAAAATCGGACCAAACATATTTTGCCTATTCTTATCATTATATTACGAGGGCCCTTTTCATTCTCGTGTAATGATAAATTTTATACGTTTGAATATAACACATATTTATGTCGTCGGTCCATATGCTATTGACTGGTCTAAATTGAAGCAGTATATTTTCCGTCCTGAAGTAGTAACTTCAAGAAACATATCAATGAACATTTATTTCTGACCACATGCAATTAGAAACTTAATAGATCGCTTGCCTTTAAATTGTGAAAAATATTACCCGAGGTCGGAAAAAGTCATTCAATAAGTGTATAAAGTTAACCTTCAAAATGTTTGTTTTAGTGCTTTCAATCTATTTATCAAGTTTTCTATGCTTTTTGGCTGCAGAACTTCCTTGCCACTGAAAATCAATAAGCAATCTATGTAGCAAGATTTTGCGCTTGTCAATTTAAATGTGCCATCATCAGAAACTTTAAATCATATCTGTTCCTGCTGGTATTGTATTTCATAATCACTAAAATTAAAAACCTTCCTTTAAAAAAATTGAAAAAAGAAAAATTGCTATGGCAAAATCTTGCCATGGCAAAATTGCTATAGCTGAATCTTGCCATGGCAAGGTTTGGCCATGGCCGAATCTTGCCATGGCAAAATCAGAAACTTTAAATCATTTCTGTTCCTGCTGGTATTGTACTTCATAATCACTAAAATTAAAAACCTTCCTTTAAAAAAAATTGAAAAAAGAAAAATTGCCATAGCTGAATCTTGCCATGGCAAGGTTTGGCCATGGCCGAATCTTGCCATGGCAAAATTGCCATGGCCAAACCTTGCCATGGCAAAATTGCCATGGCAGAATCTTGCCATGGCAAAATTAAAAAAACCCTAAGAAATTAATATGGAACATCACATTTCTACCTATACATACGTTTGGAAATAGTTAAAATCATTTTTTAAGAAAAATGAAAAAATTGCCATGGCAAAATGAAGAATTTTCTTGCCATGGCAACGCATTTTGCCCTGACAAAAGACCGTTATGCCATGGCAAAATCGGTTTTGCCATGGCAAAGTCAATTTTCTCGTACTTATTTACAAAAAGCTAGTAATGATATTATATCAAAACATACTAACTTTAAAATAGGTGAGTTAATGTAACAATTTAAAGCAATTTTCATTTTTGTAAAGCGCGTATAAATATAGGCTGAATTTGCCAAATACCGGCGGCTATTATAATGAAAACTAGCACCACCCTCTGCTAACTATGTGATTTCACAACAATATAATTATCACTAAGTACTAATAGTCACTTAAGGTATATTCCAGTGGAATAATTTTGAAATCGTGCCAGCAGTTTAAGTGGAGAAGATTTCCAAGTTCTCCGAGAAGGAGAAGGAGCGTCTAAACTAACAGCATGTGGACTGGCTTTCAACTTTAAAATAATTAAAATTGTTGCTTTGCTCATCTTACACATCTTAAAAGAAATACTTTTTTCAGACCACTGTAAATCTAAATGTCATAGGTTATTTTTATTTTATTTTTTTAAATCATATAGACTTTGTTTTTCATTTTATGAAGAAAGTCTCAGTCAAAAAAGAAAATTCAAGCCAGACCAGAAAAAAGAGAAAAAAAAAAAACACTCTTAAGGCCAGCTCCTTTACATTGTTGTTTCTTCTGTCTAATTTAATGACGTCACAAAAATGCCTTACAATTTTGTTAAGGTTTGCATTTCAGAATGTCATGATTATTGCTCCTTAGATACTACTTATTAATAAAAAACTCTAACCCTATAAAATTCCATTTATGTAGCTGTGTTTATGGTAAAAGAAATGACATTTCGAAACAAAGTCTATTTTATTCATCAATGACATCAACTACATGTTTTCAGCATACCTTTGTAACATTTTAAGTCAGTTTTTTTAACCTTGGAAATGTCCTAAACCACATATAATGTGTGTTTCTATACTTATTTTTCTGGAAAACAAAATCATTACGCTGTCTCAAATCTGATCAGAATTATCGCTTAGTCATGTTGAAATAGTGAATAAAGTAATGCAGAAGCGCTACAAAACATTGTTGTCTTAAAATGACGTCATCAACGTGAGAACTTTACGTGTCAGTTACTGCGCAAAAATAATAGCTTTTGTTTCATTTGAACTTTTTTCAAACAGACATTATTTGCCAACATATTTTCGTAAGTCTTTCGCTCTAACTAGTGATGAATATTTTGCAGTTTTTATTAAGTTATATTGAAATGTTTTGTGGAATGTAAGGAAATGGATAATGGTAACTGATGTTATTGGCAATATAGTTGGGTGAAATGTTACTCATTCCGGTCATATTCAAGTAAAAATTAGACAGTTTGATTTTTAAGACCTATTTTGCCGAATCTATTCATAATTTGGTACGTGCTTACTAAAAGTATGCTCAAAAATTGTTCAGATTGCAGTAGAAAACAGTAATTACCTAAATTGAATAATTTTACCATGGAAAAATACCTCTTAACCTTTGTATCTAAATGTAAAATTCAAAGGCGTTGGCACTATTGTGTTTAACAAACAAAAATTTAGCACGTGATAACAACATTTGCAAACACAAATTTATTTCATAAAATGTCAGACTAGGGATATTGCTTTAAACTTTGAAATTTGTTGAAATAGATGCAAACAACATGAACATCTTACTTAAAAATAAATGTTTTTAAGATATATTAGAAAAGAAAACTATTTTTATTCAATAATTTCATTTGATATTTTATACGAGGTTACGATAAGAAAGAAAGATATAAGAAATTTTAAACATCGCTTTTGCCATGGTTACTTTAAACGTTATGACAAATAGGGTACCAAGTAAGGTGTTTGTTATTCAACTCTGAATATTACCCTAAGAGCACATATTGGTCCTTAAAGGTCCACTACTAATACCCGGACGAGTATTATTTGAAAACCAGAGTTTGTAGCTGAGACTTCCTTTTACTGAAAATATGACCCACTGCATCTGATCTGACCAAATAGTCATGAATACGTTCAAGAATAACCAACAAATAACAAATTTTGCCTATTTCAAACCGAAAGTATGTTTTCCGACTTCTTACGAACCCGTCGCGCAACTTCGGATTTTTTTCGGAAGAATCTTCCGAAACGAGGCTATAATTTATAAATAGATGCAAAATTTATTATATGTAAAAACGATAAAGTAATATATGTCATTGTTTATTTGAAACTTAATATTCGTTTGAATTAGTTTTAATATCACGTGATCTCGAAGAATTTCCGACCAATTTCGGAAAAGCGATAAAAACGAAAGTAAGACAAAAGCAATCATTCGTTTCTCTGTACATATGTTGATTTCAAGGGAATATTGAACGGCTATCGTAATTTTAGTAGTATATATCAAAATGTGTAGTCTTTTTTTGAAGATTTATGTCTGTTCATTTGTCTTTATTTTGCACCTTTAACATAGTGGCACTGAAGCCGCCGAAAAACCCGTTGTCATGAAAAGTTGTTGACAATTGACAAAAAGTTTGTTTCCATGGAAACACAAGCCCGCGAAATAATATACTTTAAGTTTATATTAGATATCTAAAATGCATACCATTACAATTATCAACTACGTAGTCTTCTACGGATACCAGTGGAATCAAAATACACTGAAAAATGAAAACTGAAATAGAAAAAAACACAGACAAACAAATTTGAGATTATTGTAGCTAAAACATTAAATTACAAATGTATATGAAATACGAGGGGCGTTCAATATGTAATGTTACTCCGTAGTTGCGAAACCGCTGGCTATTTTTAGATGCGGTTTTCGGCACATTATAGAGCAATTTATTGGGAACACAATGTAATATAAATTATAAAAATCGGCAGGTTCAAAGAAAAAATATAATCACTTTAGTGAGGTGTACTCAGGTATACTGGACCAAAATTATAATTTAGGTTTGTCCTGGGCATCCAGAGTCTCAGAAAAATTGAATAACTTGTAAAATCACAAAATTGTATCATTTTTCTATGAGGTACAGTAGTTTGTGATTCGTTTGCGTTTGTTTTAAACTATCTATTGCATTTTTAATTTTACAACACAACTAACAAATCTAAACTCGAGGTTGATTCCATCTGGAATGGGTGTTTAAGAGCGATTAAACAAAGTTGTAAGAACTAGTTTCACAATCAAGAATTAAGATACTAGTATCAACTTAAAATATAATTATTTTTAAACGATGATTATCGCGCCTGACAAAACTGCAGAGGCTTATTGTACTCACTTTATTATTTTTGAGTAAAAATATACACACTATATTTAAAACTGTTACAAACTGTTTTATTTTAGTTTTCATATGTTTCTGTGAAGATCATGATTTGTTTTATCTGTTTAAACTGAAAATTGAACTATAGTTCTAGCTGTTGAATAGTAGAATCAAGGAATTGCCTATTACAATCTCAATATTTTGGACATAAAATTGTCTAGTATACCCGAATACACCTCACTCAAATGATTATATTTTTACTTTGAATCTACCAATTTTTATAATTTATATAACATTGTGTTGCCAGTAAACTGCTCTATAATGTGCCGAAAACCGCCTCTAAAAATAACAAGCGGTTACTGAAGTACATACGGAGTAACATTACATATTGAACGCCCCTCGTACTATAAACTGCTGCTTTTAAACTAATTTGAATTTACCCATGTACCATGGTTTTGCGCATTTCAATCGATGTGACGGGGTCCACTGCATTAATAATTTGCATAAATTGTTGTCGCTATATCAATGCCTTTTTAATGTACAATGACATACAATAATTCAATGAGTTGTATATAATATTCTTCATTACAGTTATCTGACATATGGTGGATTTTTGCAAAATGATACAGTTTGACAGGTGACCTAATCTGTCGCTCTTCCCTTTTCGTTTTGGAAGTATTGAAAATAACTTAAAAATTGGTGAAAATGATGGAATTAATTGTGTCAAGGAAGTCCGAAGTTGTAGTCAGAGTTTTATGTTTCTTCATTGTTTGTCTTACTGTGTGGAAAAGTACACGTACAGCTCAGAGGAAGTTCGAAAATAAGCAAGTTAATATAGGAATTTTGATTCCATTCCATGACATAAAATTTTCCATCGTAGATGTTTTTAAGTTGAAGACTGCTAATGATAAATTTGCATTCAAAATATACATGAGAAATGGTAATGTGGAAAAACGCCGTCTGAAAAGGGATCTAAATGCTAATAATGGACTCGCATCCTTGGGAGCATCTACTGAAACATTCACCCAGACTGTTAATCATTTGGCATATAGAACGTTTAAAGATTGTATGGATTACCTGATTTTAATATGTAATGACACGTTTTTGAATGTCCTCAATAGAGACGTAATAAAATATTCAATAAAGAAACTTAGAGATCACATTATATCAAACCTTGGCATAATTGTCGCATCCGAAACGGATGAAACGCAATTGACGCGGCCGTATTTCATTGTCATACATAAGTCACATTTGGAAGTATTCAAACATTTCTTCCCCACTGATCTTGATTTTCGCAATTTGGAAGCAATTCAATGGATCAGAAATATTTATAAACCATATCATATTACAGAACTGAACGTTAAAAGCTCTACGGAGCCATTGCAATCGAGCGTTCTGTTTAAATTTGGAAACAGTTTGAACGATAAACCTCCTTTAGAAAAATATCGAAATAAACTTACTAACCATATTATTTCAAAGCAGTCTGTCTTTATTGTTTCTTACTCATTATTTGGTTCGGACACCCGTTACACAGACGGCGCACTGGCAAATACAGAGTTAATCAAAACCATATATCCCAGCTGGACAGTGGTGTTATATCACGACAACACCGTCCCTTTAGATATAATATCTACTATTTGTAAGAGAATCGTCGTAAAATGCATAAATATGACAGAATCTATGTTAAAAAACAAAATGTCTTGGCGTTTTCTGGTCGCTTCTGTGCCTTTTGTGTCACGATATATAATAAGAGATATAGATTCAAGGTTATCTTCACGTGAGAAAGAGGCCGTAGATGAATGGATTGCGTCTGGAGAAAGATTTCACGTGATGCGTGATCACCCATCACACTCTTCCTACGCTATGAGTGGTGGAATGTGGGGTGGCACGAGGGAAGCCATTCCTAACATGGAACGTTTGTTACAACATCACGTTATGAATAACAATTATCTTCAAGACATGGACTTTCTTAATAGCATTGTATGGCCTATTGCGCAACATTCCGTGTACCAACATGACTCTTTCTCATGTAATCGATTCGGAGGAGGTCATCCATTTCCTTCGAAACGTGTTGGCTTAGAGCATGTCGGAAGTGTTTATATAAATGGGAAGATGAGGAAACATGACACGGATATTTTAAGCAATGCGAAAGCGCCAGGAGAGTGTCAGTTTTTATTCTAAATGAAATGAAAGCAGATTCACCGCTTGACTTAATATATATTCCTAATATATCGACTGAACTTCACTCAAGTATCATTTATTAATGTGAACTGTTGGATTCATAACTTTAAATCGTATCTATCATAAACAGTTGTCATCACCTAATTGCAAAACATTTAGTTGTAAAACCAGCAATTAAATCGAAATACAAACTTGGGCTTGGACAAAAACAAAAGTCAAAAAAACGGGAAAAGGGGGTAGAGTATTTACTTGAACGTAAGTCCTCGGGAGGAAAAAGCTCACTCAAAAAGACCCTCGAAATAACATGGAGTAATGAATTAGCAGAAGAATTACATAAATAGAAAAAGTGGAAACTTCACAGGTCGCTCAACACAACAAAAACGAAAATGTTGCAGGCTCGGTTTGATTGAGCCTGTTCATGGACGGTAGTTGAAATGTATGCTACCGTCCACGCCCTCTAGCCCCAACCAATTAAACGAAAAGTTATGAAACGAAGAGTGATAGTTAATGATCTTGATGATACTTGGTCTGCTGATTTAGTCGATATGCAAGCTTTTTCAAAATATAATAAAGTTGTAAAGTACTTGTTAACCGTTATTGATATATTCAGCAAATATGCTTGGGTTATTCCATTAAAGAATAAAACCGGAGAATCTGTTACTGAAGCATTTGAAAAAATAATTTCTGAAAGTAGAACACCTACAAATTTATGGGTAGATGAAGGAAAATAATTTTATAATAAAAAGTTTGAATCATTTTTGAATAAAAATAAGATTAACATGTATCATGCATTTAATGAAGGAAAAGCTGTAGTAATTGAAAGATTTAATAGAAGTTTAAAAAGAATAATGTGGAAATATTTTACAGCAAAAAATATTTACACTTAGTTAGATAATTTGCAGGATATGGTTGACAAATATAACAAAAGAAAACAATCTAGTATAAAAATGACACCGACTGAAGCCAGTAAAAATTTAAATAAAGGTACTATTTACTTTAATTTATATGGTAATTTAAAGATACCAAAGACTAAACCAAAGTTAAAATTGGGGACCGAGTTCGCGTAAGCTAACTTAAACGGCATTTTGAAAAAGGATATACACCAAACTGGACAGAGGAAATATTTATAACTTATGGAATTAATAATACAACTCCCAGAACATACACTATTAAAGATTTAAATAATGAAATAATTCGGGGTTCATTTTATGAGCAAGAACTTTTACCTACTAAACAAGAGGTTTTTAGAATAGAAACAGTTATCAGACGAGACTATAAGAAAAAACAAGCTTTAGTAAAATGGAAAGGTTATAATGAAAAATTTAATAGCTGGCTACCATTTAGTGAATTGGAAGAAATTTAATTTAAAAAATATATTATATAAATGTGTAATAAAAATCTAATTTCTAATGGAATAGAAACAATAGATCAATTAATAGACAACTTAACTAAACTTGTTGCTGCTTATAGATTAGAGTATTTTTGGTTGCTCGACTGCATTAGTACTTGTTCCTGCTATTCCTATATTTGTGGCATTTGCTGGCGCTGTTCCAGCAGTAATTAAAATATTTATTAAAGGTTTAAAGGATGAAGACAAGAAAGATATTTTAAAATTACATCATAAAAAGATAAAACAACTAATAACAAAAGCACGGATTGGAAAAGTAAGTAAAGAAGATCAGAAAAAAGTTATTGAAGATATTTTTATAATACCGTTAGAAATGCAGAAAGAAAAAAAACCTATTCAATGCCTTTAGAAATGCATATGAAGGAATTTGAGCTTAACGGATATAAAAATAAAGAAGAAGAAGAGTTGTATTAGATTTAGATTGCTAAATTTATTTCTTTACGTGCGTTTTTTAAAGATTTTTTCTATAAGTATATCATATAATAGAAAAAATAAATAGTAATATTTATATCATATAATAGAAATATAAATAATAATAATTCAATAATACTATCTTGTACTTAAGGAATAATATGGAATGAAGAAAGAGAAATAAAAGAATTAAGGGTTAGGGTTGGGGTTAGGGTTAGGGTTAGGTTAGGGTTAGGGTTAGGGTTAGGGACAGTGCATCTGATAAAGCTTTTAACAATGGTGGCTTTAATGCTTATTTTCAGAATTCATATTCATAGTTCATTTATGGCTCTGGTATGTCCTACAGGGGCTCTGAAAATGCTAGGAAACTGCTATATAGTGGCTCTGACTTGACGACAATGGCCCCATGCGTAACTCCTGTCCCATATAAAGGAAAGGACTTGAGGAGACCTTTCTAACTACCCGGTGCAGCCGTGTCCGATGTCCGCTTCACGCCTGGTGGCTAATTACGTTGTTTATCAGAAACGGTTGGACGCCGTATGAACACCAGTCGAACGGCTGTAGCGCTGCGGTCAGTAGCGCAGCCGATATGATTTTGGCACCGTTGGAAAGCCCGAGGCAGGGCCTGTCCAATGGTATGAGGAATACCCGTCTCGGACGCCCCGTTCTCCCGCAATCACCAGTTATGTCTGCAACAGACTGTTGAACTCCGTATGAATAGACAGTTGTAATTGTTTGTCGGTGTTAAAGCGGGTCCTTAGCTGAAACGACCAATGCCTAAAACAAAGGCATCGAAGAGTATGCTATCACAAAGAAATAAGCGACAAACTGATAAAAATGCGCTGTAAATACGGCTAAAATAGCTATTTTCGACCTTCCGAATGGCAAGGGGCTCTAAGTTCTGTACTTCTGTTAACACACACAGGAGATCATGCGTTGTTTAGGGTATAATTGTTTAGCTTAGTCACATTACTACAAAAGCATGTGTTTAAAAGTATGCTTTCACAAACAAATAGTCGGCAATAAAAGTAAAATGCGCTGTAATTAAGGCGAAAATCGCTATGTTCGCACTTTCGGAAGGCAAGGGGCTGTAATTTCTGTTCTCCAGTTATCGCAAGCGATGAATATCTGACTGTTCAGGATATAGTTCTTTAGCTAAGACCCAAACCTACAAAAACCGGTATAGAATAGTATGCTGTCACAAAGAAATAAGCGAGAATCGGATAAAAAATGCGCTGTAAATAAGGCTAAAGTCGCTATGTTCGCACTTTCGGAAGGCAAGGGGCTGTAATTTCTGTTTTCCAGTTCATACAAGCAATGAATATCTGACTGTTCGGTATATGGTTCTTTAGCAGAGAGCCATACCTACAAAAACAGGTATAGAATAGTATGCTGTCACAAAGAAATAAGCGAGAATCGGATAAAAATGAGCTGTAAATAAGGCTAAAATCGCTATGTTCGCACTTTCGGAAGGCAAGGGACTGTAATTTCTGTTCTCCAGTTAATACAAGCAATGAATATCTGACTGTTCGGGATATGGTTCTTTAGCAGAGAGCCATACCTACAAAAAACGGTATAGAATAGTATGCTATCACAAAGAAATAAGCGAGAATCGGATAAAAATGCGCTGTAAATAAGGCTTAAATCGCTATGTTTGCACTTTCGGAAGGCAAGGGGCTGTAATTTCTGTTCTCCAGTTATCGCAAGCAATGAATATCTGACTGTTCGGGATATAGTTCTTTAGCTAAGACCCAAACCTACAAAAACAGGTATAGAATAGTATGCTGTCACAAAGAAATAAGCGATATTCGGATAAAAATGCACTGTAAATAAGGCTAAAATCGCTGTGTTCGCACTTTGTAAAGGCAAGGGGCTGTAATTTCTGTTCTCCAGTTAATACAAGCAATGAATATTTGACTGTTCGGGATATGGTTCTTTAGCAGAGAGCCGTACCTACAAAAACAGGTATAGAATACTATGCTATCACAAAGATATAAGCGAAAAATGGATAAAAATGCGCTGCAAATAAGGCTAATATAGCTATTTTCGCACTTTCAGAACACAAAGGGCTTTAACTTTCGTTCCTCTCTCAAAGGAGACAACGGATCTCTGGCTGTTTACGGTATGATTGTTTAGCTATTTGCCATACCTTCAAATCCAGGTATAGAATAATATGCTATCCGAAAGATATAAGCGGCCATCAGATAAAAACGCGCTGTAAATAAGTCTGAAATAGCTATTTTTGCCTAATCGGAAGGCAAGGGGCTATAACTTTTGTTCTTCTATCAGCGGGCACAACGAATATCTGGCTGTTTTCTGTATGACTGTTTAGCTGACTCCCATACCTACAAGAACACGTATTACAAAGTATGATATCACCGTGAAATAACCGGCCATGCAGATAAATCGCGCTGCTAATAAGTGTCCAATGGCCTTTTTTGCGGTTTCGGCGGGGACAGGTCTCGAACTTTTGTCCCTGTGCTCACTGAAAGCATGCAAACGCCGCTGTTTATAGTATCGCTTTGTAGGCAAGTCTGTTTAGCAAACAAAGACATATTACATTATTTGATATCACCATCGCACTAGCGGCAATGAATGTAAAATGCGCTGTCGCTAAGGCTAAAATGGCCGTTGGCGTAAGAAATGTGTAATAAATGACAAAGTACGGAAATGCATGATTTTCTTCATGTGGGTAATGTCGCCAAGAAAAGGTCTCAGAAATGACAAAGTACGAAAATGCATCTTTTTCTTTATGTGGGTATGATTAACATTCGTTCTACTTTCTTACTGTGGGTATAATCAAGCAGCGATGACTTTACGTGATTAAGAATAACAGTAAGTATACACTTAAATGCCTATACAGCGACCGTCTCTAACTACAGCGGCAAGGTTAATACACCGTTGGAAAGCACATGAGATGAAGCCTTTCCAACGGTATCAAAACCAGCCCGCTGCGACCTCCCGTTCCCGAGTTATGACCATTTATGTGTTGACTCTTCATTTATCAAAGTCCGATAAATGAAGAGGCCAATGGTCAAGGGGACGCAACTGGTACAATTACCTCTAGAACACAAAAACGGCTCTGGAGCGTTCGTCTTTACGCGCAGCGAGATGGTTTTGGTGTCGTTGGAAAGCGCAGGCCAAGACCTATCCAACGGTATCGAGAACACCCGGCTCCGACGCCCCGTTCTCCCGCAATGGCCAATAATGTGCCGAAACACAAGGTTTAACGCCGTATGAACAGTACCTCTTGAACACAAAAACGGCTCTGGAGCGTTCGTCTTTTGGCGCAGCGAGATGGTTTTGGTGTTGTTGGAAAGCGCAGCCCAAGACCTATCCAACGGTATCGAGAACCATGTCGCTGGGCCGCCGTACGGCCGCTCCACAGCCGATTAAGTGCTTTTTAATCGCGAAAACGGGTGAGAAATGCAGATAAACGGCCACCAAGGCCGAACCAGAGGTCGCAAATGCATGATCTTGATACCGTTGGAAAGGTCTCGGCATGTCCTGTCCATTGGTACCAAGCAACACGGCCTGAGACACCCGACCGCCGCTCTAGGTACCGGCAAAATGGGGTTGGACCGAGGCTCAAGTATACGACCGGCCATTGCGCGAGAACCGGAGAGGAAGGCGAAGATATCTCAATGTCATCTTGTAGGTCTTGGAAAGACCATTCCAACGGTACCAAAACCAAGGCGCTGCGATATGCCGTTTGTCAGTGGCGACCGATTATAGCCCTTAGAGAACGGTTTTCAGAGGTTTGGCGCCCGCTGTAGCGGCTACACGGCCCCCCACCAGGTCCTGTTCTATGTCATGGGACGGGGCTTGAGGAGACCTTTCCAACGGTACCAAAATCAGCCCGCTGCAATCTCCCGTTCCCGAGTTATGACCATTTTTGTGTTGCCTGTCATTTTCCAAAGTCCGATCTAACGGTATCGAGAACCCTCGGCTCCGACGCCTCGTTCTCCCGCTATGGCCAATAATGTGCCGAAACACAAGGTTTAACGCCGTATGAACAGTAGTATGTCACTAGTTTTCGCGATTCCGTAAAACTTCAACGGCTGTAGATTGTTAACGCGTGGGCACAGCCACATGTATGTGGTACCGTTGGAAAGAGCTCGGGTAGATCTAAAACTTGGTGCCACTATTACACTTCTACAGGACTTTCATCGGACATATTCGGCCATCAAGAGAGAACGGAGCGTCGGATCCTGCTGGGTGAGGTACCGTTGGAAAGGTCTGGCCAAGCTCTGTCCATCGGTGTCAAGTTCAGTCGGCTAGGACCGCAAACGGCCTCTCTAGGGCCGTTTCTGTTGGCCACATCGCGGAAATGCATTACAAAGCGATGTAATCGACTGCCCTGGCTACGACCGGGCTCGCATCCCAGTGACATTGGTACCGTTGGAGAAGTCTTTGCCGGCTGCAGACATTGACACCCAGCAAGAGAGGTTAAGGGATAGTACGGCCCCTTTAGGCCGGATAGTATTAGTTTTTGCGACCCTGCAGCATGCAGAAACGACTCTAGAGCAGCCATCTTTGGTCGCAGCGACATGGTTTTATATCTTTGGAAAGGTCTTACTAAGACCTTTCTGTCGGTATCAGAATAACTCGGCTCCGATGCCGCAGCCGCCCGCGATGGCCAATCTTGTGTTTGCCAGAGACAGCTGTAGGCCGTATAAATCATCACTGAGCCTTAACGAGATGTCGTACCGAGCTGCTCCTGGTACGGTACAACGGTAGTCCCATTGCCGTAGGTGGCTGTTTGGCCGCTCCAGAGCCGTTTAAGTGTTTCCATGGTGTTGTCGCAGTTGCGTCCCTTAGACCATTGCCGTAGTGTAAAATAAAGGTAACACAAAAACGGCCCTCACTCCGGACCGGGACATCAGAGCCGGCTGGTTGTGGAATCGCTGGATAGGTCTGTCCAAGGGCTTTCCAACGGTACAAGAACTATGCCGCTGCGCCGAGAGATGTTCGCTCCAGGGCTGTTTTTGTGTTCCCAATAGTAATCAATACATACGTTGAGACATTGTTGTTTGATGATACTTTTCGCTCCTGCTGCCTAAACGGCTGGTGCCACGGACTTGAGACCTTCACTTGTTGGCGATCACTTTTCACGCCGCGTCGAATGAGACCTGTCCCAGCTCTCTACGATCAGCCGTTCTCGAGCTACGTCTTAAAGCAAACGACCTGCTTGTGCACATGGGAAATCCTGGGTCTTTTCAAGAAAACAGGCCGTTGGTCGACCCTCCTGTTTCGTTTTTCCATCCTGCTGCCCAAACGGTTGGTGCCACGACCTGGAGACCTTCACTTGTCTCGGATCACTCGGCGAGCCGCTTCGAATGAGACCGGTCCCAGCTCTCTGCGACCACCCGTTCTCAAATTCGGTCTCTCGGCCATGTGCACTAGGGAAATCCTGGGTCTTTTCAAGCAAACAGGCCGTTGGTCGACCCTGCCGTTTCGTTTTTCCATCCTGCTGCCCAAACGGTTGGTGCCACGGTCTTGAGACTTTCACTTCTTTCGGATCACTCGGCGAGCTGCGTCGAATGAGACCGGTCCCAGCTCTCTACGACCAGCCGTTCTCGAGTTACGCTTTCGAGCGAAGGAGCTGCTTGTGCACAGGGGAAATCCTGGGTCTTTCCAAGCCGCTCTACCCTCCTGTTTTGTTTTTCCATCCTGCTGCCCAAACGGTTGGTGCCACGGTCTTGAGACTTTCACTTCGGTCGGATCACTCGGCGAGCTGCGTCGAATGAGACCGGTCCCAGCTCTCTACGACCAGCCGTTTGGCCGCTACAGCGGTTTTGATTTCTGTCGATACCCACATTTTAATCGCAAGATCTATATATAAGGGAGCATGAGTAGAAGCAAATGGGCTATCTCCAGTATGTATAGCAAAATGATATGGGAGAAGCGGCTGCCTCGGCGAAGATAGATAGGGGACTGCCGCTTCTCCGCCGAACACTGCTGGACGGTACATATAGTCCCGGAGTCTGCCCGACGACCCAGGTGGTTGGCAGCGGGGAGACCGTGTATAAGGGCCCCTTGCAGTAGGGGAGCTCAGCCGTCGATAGGCGGCTGGAGCCGGCCGGTGTGCAGCGGCGATCGGCCGAGAGCTGGCGAATAGTGGGGTCCAGGCTGTAGGCTGAGGAGCAGGGAGAGAGCTGGCATGTGGTGGTATAAGGGAGCATGAGTAAAAGCAAATGGACAATCTCCAGTATGTATCAGAAAATAGTATTAGAGAAGCGCTGTCTGCGCTAGGTGTCTGGAGACAGCGGGGAGACGGCCGGACATTGCTGAACACTGCTGGACGGCACATCTAGCCCAGTAGGGCGACGGTAGGACCCCGCTGGTGGCCAGAGGGGAGAGCCACTATAAAGGCCCCTTGCAGTAAGGGAGCTCACGTGTGGAACGCCGCCTGGAGCCGGCCGGTGTACAGCGGCGAAACGTCGAGAGCTGGCATATAGTTGGTCCCGGCTGTAGGCTGAGAAGCTGGGAGAGAGCTCGCATAGAGCGGGGATCCGCCTATAAGTGACCCTCGCAGTATGGGAGCTCAGGGGTCGAACGCCGGCTGGAGCCGGCCGCTGTACTGCGGCGATTGGCCCAGAGCTGGCATATAGCGGGTCCCGTCTGCAGGCTGAAGAGTAGGAAGAGAGCTGGCATAGAGCGGGGTTCCTGCTGTAGGCTGAACAGAGCGGAGAGAGCTAGCAAGTAGTGGCGAATCCCGGCTCTAGCCCAAATGGCGCGGAGAGAACGGAGCTCTCTCCCAGCGCGACCGATACACTGTATCTTTTCTGGTCGGAATTGGGTCGCTAGGTTCCTACCTGCCGACTACGGACGATCGATCTCGCCGAGAGACTAAAAAGGGAGTTCTCGGCGGGACGATCGTCCAATTTTGTTAAGACGCCATCATTGATACACACGCAGAGAATCTATGTGCTCTGAAAGATACCCACATTTTAATCGCAAGATCTATATATGTAGGGTGGTTGCTCAAGTCGGGAGCGAGAAGGGAGGAAGACCAGTAATGTGGCAGCCTTCTTGTATCGTTTCTGCGGCAGTGACCGTCCGAAGCGTTGACACTGGCTAGTGAGTCGCCGAGCCGGCTGTCGACCCTCGCACGAAGCAAAAATGCGAAACGGCGAGACGTCCAGCGGACGGCAGTGGCCGACGATCGTGGAAAGGCATGCCCTCCTCGCGGAAGGAAGCCCAGTACTGCGTCGCGTCGCTGCCAATAAGCTCTGGCGCATGAAGGGGGCCTTCTGGCCCGCCCTATGACACGGGTCTCGAGTAGCGTGTTGTGGGCCATTGCTTTCGCTCTTACAGAGCCTGGCAGGTCCTGTGAGTCGTGTCCGGCCTAGTCCGGGTCTGTAATGCTGCAGCTCAAAAAGGGGGACAAGGAAGGCACTTTCACACATTGCCGCATGCCCCTCGGTCAGATCTCTTCTTAGTATGGAGAGATAATGGGGAACGAGAACTCCCACGCTCTAAAGATGGGCCAACAAAAAACCAAATATATAATCGAGAAATGTCCCTCGCTCGCAAGCTCCAGTGCGGCTCAAATGGAGGGGCACCGAAGGTGCTTTCACAATGTTGCTTATTCGTATCTCTCAGCAGTATGGAGAGATACAGTACACACAAAAATAGGTGAGTGGTGGTACATGGTGCAAAATGGCTCGGTAGGTGATTATGCCATAAGGAGATTGACTCCCGCTCCTCTCTAGAATGTTCCTCATTCAAAAACGGGCAGTACTCTCCGCCGTCCAGTTGTACTATCTGCTCTGCTTCAGAAGGGTGGTAGCAGGGGAGTTCTGGCAATCATTTTTTATTTATTTTTTATTTTTTTTTTTTCAATGTTCCTCAACGATACCCACGTTTAGGAAAAGTGCGTTTTCCGTACTTTGTGATTTTTTTCTTTTTTTTGTTTTCGCTCTCTATCTGCTTGTGTATGTGATGCAGCGAGGCAAGAGGCAAGGGTGACGTAGGCCTAGCATGGCTTGGGCGACTGATGCTCGATACATATCAATCAGTCCCCTGTTGCAGTCGTGCAGTGATGGCCCGCCGAGCCGCAGCCGAGCCGAGCTGTGTTTACTTTCACAGTGGTGTAAGGGAGACAACTCTTACTTTTTCTGTCTCTCGTGGTCGATACCCACATTCAGAAAATCTGCAAGTGCTGCTCGTCGATACCCACATTCAGAAAGTGGTCGATTTTCATACTTTGTCATTTTTTCCATGAAGAGGGGTTCTGGAGCGGCCAGTCCTGGTCGGAGCAAGCCGTACTCGGCGCCATCCGAAAGGGCTGGGCAATACCTTTCTAACAGTACCGGTACCAGGTCGCTGTGAGGTGGCGTTCGGCCACAGCAACCTTTTATGTGCTATCCAGTCTCTCCTCATTGATACCCACGTGGAGAAATTACTGGCTGATCATACCCACATTAGTAAAGTAGTGTAAAGTGTTGATTATACCCACATTAAGAAAGTGGTGCATTTTCATACTTTGTCATTTTTCACACAGCCAAGTTAATTTCATGCAGCCGTTCTCAAAGATACCCACATTAGGAAAGTAGTGCCTTTTCGTACTTTGTCATTTGATGAGTGCTTTTGGAGTAGGGGTCGGGCATATTTCGGCGGCGCTGCAGTGGCCGCCCGTTCCGATATTTGGTGTTCCTATGTGCCAGTGGACGGGGCTTGACGACCTTTCCAACGGTACCAGGTCCAGCCGGTTCCGACGTCTCATTAGCGCGCAGTGGACGATTATGTGCAGAAGAATTGGTTAATCGCCATTTGAACAGCACATATCCCGCCCTGGAGTGGCAGACCGAACTCTCAGCCCGTCTTGCTAGGTGCCAACAGACGTGACTGGCAGAGACCCGTCCAACGGTACCCGAGATGCAAGCCCGGCTGTGGCCAGCGCGATAATGTTTGCGCTTTGTCACCCGTTTTCGCGACACTGCAGAACGAAAAATGGCTCTACAGCGGCCTTCCGACGGCCAAGCCCGCTATGCTCGGTACCGTTGAAATGCACATTGATATACCTTTGCAACGTTACCAACATCATGCCGCTGCGACGAGCCGTTCGACCGTGGCGGCCGATTCAGTGCTCCTAGAGGAGGGGACTAGCGCCTTTCTGTGGCGATGCAGCGGCCACCCGTTCCGTCAGTGGGCCTTTCTAGGTGCCAGTGAACGAAGTTCGTCGAGACCTTTCCAACGGTAGCGGGACCAGCCGGCTCCGACGTCTCCTGAGCGAGCTGTGGACGATTATGTGCAAAAGAATTGGTTTAACGCCATTTGAACAGCACAAAGCCCGCCCTAGAGTGGCACACCGATCTCTCAGCCCGGTTTGCTAGGTGCCAACGGACGTGACTGGCAGAGACCCGTCCAACGGTACCAAGATCACCGAGATGCGAGTCCGGCTGTGGCCAGGGCGACCGATTATGCGCTTTGTAAGCCGTTTTCGCGACGCTGCAGCACGAAAAATGGCTCTACAGCGGCCTTCCACCGGCTAAGCTCGCTTTGCTTGGTACCGTTGAAAAGCGCATTGATATACCTTTCCAACGTTACCAACACTGTGCCACTGTGACGCGCCGTTCGGCCGTGGCGGCCGATTCAGTGCCCCTAGAGGAGGGGTTTCGCGCCTTTCTGCGGCGCTGCAGCGGCCGCCCGTTCCGTCCGCGGCCCTTCCCAGGCACCAAATTCGCTCTGTCGGCCATGTGCACTAGGGAAATCCTGGGTCTTTTCAAGCAAACAGGCCGTTGGTCGACCCTGCTGTTTTGTTTTTCCATCCTGCTGCCCAAACGGTTGGTGCCACGGTCTTGAGACTTTCACTTCTTTCGGATCACTCGGCGAGCTGCGTCGAATGAGACCGGTCCCAGCTCTCTGCGACCACCCGTTCTCAAATTCGGTCTCTCGGCCATGTGCACTAGGGAAATCCTGGGTCTTTTCAAGCAAACAGGCCGTTGGTCGACCCTGCCGTTTCGTTTTTCCATCCTGCTGCCCAAACGGTTGGTGCCACGGTCTTGAGACTTTCACTTCTTTCGGATCACTCGGCGAGCTGCGTCGAATGAGACCGGTCCCAGCTCTCTACGACCAGCCGTTCTCGAGTTACGCTTTCGAGCGAAGGAGCTGCTTGTGCACAGGGGAAATCCTGGGTCTTTCCAAGCCGCTCTACCCTCCTGTTTTGTTTTTCCATCCTGCTGCCCAAACGGTTGGTGCCACGGTCTTGAGACTTTCACTTCGGTCGGATCACTCGGCGAGCTGCGTCGAATGAGACCGGTCCCAGCTCTCTACGACCAGCCGTTCTCGAGTTACGCTTTCGAGCGAAGGAGCTGCTTGTGCACAGGGGAAATCCTGGGTCTTTCCAAGCCGCTCTACCCTCCTGTTTTGTTTTTCCATCCTGCTGCCCAAACGGTTGGTGCCACGGTCTTGAGACTTTCACTTCGGTCGGATCACTCGGCGAGCTGCGTCGAATGAGACCGGTCCCAGCTCTCTACGACCAGCCGTTTGGCCGCTACAGAGGTTTTGATTTCTGTCGATACCCACATTTTAATCGCAAGATCTATATATAAGGGAGCATGAGTAGAAGCAAATGGGCTATCTCCAGTATGTATAGCAAAATGATATGGGAGAAGCGGCTGCCTCGGCGAAGATAGATAGGGGACTGCCGCTTCTCCGCCGAACACTGCTGGACGGTACATATAGTCCCGGAGTCTGCCCGACGACCCAGGTGGTTGGCAGCGGGGAGACCGTGTGTAGGGGCCCCTTGCAGTAAGGGAGCTCAGCCGTCGATAGGCGGCTGGAGCCGGCCAGTGTGCAGCGGCGATCGGCCGAGAGCTGGCGTATAGTCGGGTCCCGGCTGTAGGCTGAACAGCAGGGAGAGAGCTGGCATATAGCGGCGTCCCGGCTGTAGGCTGAACAGCAGGGAGAGAGCTGGCATATAGCGGGGTCCCTGCTGCAGGCTCAGTAGCAGGGAGAGAACGGTGCTCTCCTCTTCTAGCGCGGCCGATACACGGTATCTGTTTTCTGGCTAGATCGGGGACGCCGGGTGCCTGCCTGCCAACTACGGGCGATCGTTCACTCCGAGCGGCCTTAAAGGAGGGCGTTCTCGGCGGGACGATCATCCAATATTTATTCAAGAGGTACTGGTTGATATAAGAGAAGCGGCTGCTACGGGTGACAGCCACAGTATGTGTCCGCCTGGAGCCGGCCGGTGTACAGCGGCGGTACGCCGAGAGCTGACCCGTTTTAGTGTTTTTTTCTAGCCGTGGTTCGTTGATACCCACGTGTAGAAATTTCGGCTTGACTGGCAGAGACCCATCCAACGGTAACAATATCACCGAGATGATACCCCGGCTGTGGCCAGGGCGACCGATTTTGCGCTTTGTCACCCGTTTTCACGACGCCGCAGCACGAAAAATGGCTCTACAGCCGCCTTCCGACGGCCAAGTCTGCTTTGCTTGGTACCGTTGAAATGCGCATTGACATACCTTTCCAACGCTACCTATACCATGCCACTGTGATGCACTGTTCGGCAGTGGCGGCCGATTCAGTGCCCCTAGAGGAGGGGTTTGGCGCATTTCTGCGACGCTGCAGCGGCCGCCCGGTCCGTCAGTCGACCTTCCTAGGCACCAGTGGACGGGGCTTGTCGAGACCTTTCCAACGGTACCTAGATTACGGAGATGCGAGCTCGGATGGTTTCCCATTTGGCCGCTTCAGCAATTTTGATTTCCGTCGATACCCACATTTTAATCGCAAGATCTATATATAAGGGAGCATGAGTAGAAGCAAATGGGCTATCTCCAGTGTGTATAAGAAAATAATATAAGAGAAACGGCTGTCTGCGCTAGGTGTCTGGAGACAGCGGGGAGACGGCCGGACCTTCGCCGAACACTGTTGGACGGCACATCTAGCCCAGTAGGGCGACGGTAGGACCCCGCTGGTGGCCAGAGGGGAGAGCCACTATTAAGGCCCCTTGCAGTACGAGAGCTCACGTGTGGAACGCCGCCTGGAGCCGGCCGGTGTACAGCGGCGAAACGTCGAGAGCTGGCATATAGGTGGTCCCGGCTGTAGGCTGAGAAGCTGGGAGAGAGCTCGCATAGAGCGGGGATCCGCCTATAAGTGACCCTCGCAGTATGGGAGCTCAGGGGTCGAACACCGGCTGGAGCCGGCCGCTGTACTGCGGCGATTGGCCCAGAGCTGGCGTATAGCGGGTCCAGCCTGCAGGCTCAAGAGTAGGAAGAGAGCTGGCATAGAGCGGGGTTCCGGCTGTAGACTGAACAGAGCGGAGAGAGCTGGCAAGTAGTGGCGGAATCCCGGCTCTAGCCCAAATGGCGCGGAGAGAACGGCGCTCTCTCCCAGCGCGACCGATACACTGTATCTTTTCTGGTCGGACTGGGGTCGCTAGGTCCCTACCTGCCGACTACGGACGATCGATCTCGCCGAGAGACTAAGAAGGGAGTTCTCGGCGGGACGATCGTCCAATTTTGTTTAGACGCCTTCATTGATACACACGCAGAGAATCTATGTGCCCTGAAAGATACCCACATTTTAATCGCAAGATCTATATATATAGGGTGGTTGCTCAAGTTGGGAGCGAGAAGGGAGGAAGACCAGTAATGTGGCAGCCTTCTTGTATCGTTTCTGCGGCAGTGACCGTCCGAAGCGTTGACACTGGCTAGTGAGTCGCCGAGCCGGCTGTCGACCCTCGCACGAAGCAAAAATGCGAAACGGCGAGACGTCCAGCGGACGGCAGTGGCCGACGATCGTGGAAAGGCATGCCCTCCTCGCGGAAGGAAGCCCAGTACTGCGTCGCGTCGCTGCCAATAAGCTCTGGCGCATGAAGGGGGCCTTCTGGCCCGCCCTATGACACGGGTCTCGAGTAGCGTGGTGTGGGCCATTGCTTCCGCTCTTACAGAGCCTGGCAGGTCCTGTGAGTCGTGTCCGGCCTAGACCGGGTCTGCGACGGCGAATACAAGAAGGGCGCAGTGCGCTGTAATAAAATGGCCATCGCCCCCAAGGCAAGAATGGGGATCAGCAGACAATGGCGAGAGAACGACCCCCGCTCCTCTCGAAAGCTGGCGAGAGTCTTGAAAAAAAAGAGGGGACAGGTATGGTAAAATTTCAGTCGTCTTGCTTCGCACAGACGCAGGGAAGTTTCGGCGCACGCCGCTTCCGAAAAAAGACGGAGACCGCCGTCACTGCATGGAGGAGCAACCGTTGCCGAGAGCTCGCCGCGTGGTGGTCGGCCGGTCGCCGGGCGAAAGAGAAGCAGCCGTGCTCGCTTTGCTTGGCTGCAGTCGTAGTACGGACGGACCCAGCAGAAGGCCATCTCGGTGGCTGCTGCAACGGGACCGACCCGAACAAGCGGCGGCTGGCTAGAGCGCGAGCGGCCGCTCGAAGTAGCTACCTGGTTTGACCCTGCCAGTAGTCATATGCTGTCTCGAAGATTTACCCATGCATGTCTAAGTGCACGCCTTTACACGGCAAAACTGCGAATGGCTCATTAAATCAGTTATGGTCCTAGATCGTACAATCCTACTTGGATAACTTGGCATTTAGAGCTAATACATGCAAAAACAGCTCCGACCTACGGAAGAGCGCTTTTGTTAGCCCAAAACCAACCCACCCCTTGGGCGGCGGGTTTGTTGAATGTGACTCTGAACAACTTGTGCCGATCGTATGCTCTGCGGCGACGACGTATCTTTCAAATGTCTGCCCTATCAACTGTCGATGGTACGTGCTATGCCTACCATGGTGATAACGGGTAACGGGGAATCAGGGTTCGATTCCGGAGAGGGAGCATGAGATACGGCTACCACATCCAAGGAAGGCAGCAGGCGCGCAAATTACCCACTCCCGACACGGGGAGGTAGTGACGAAAAATAACAATGCGGGAACTCGTCGAGTCACCGTAATTAGAATGAGTACATTTAAAAATTTCCTTTAACGGGGGATCCATTGGGGGGGCCGCCCCCGCGGTAATTCCACTCCAATAGCGTA
>NC_069373.1:41015000-41120000 GCF_021730395.1 Mercenaria mercenaria
CGAGATTCCCACTGTCCCTATCTACTATCTAGCGAAACCACAGCCAAGGGAACGGACTTGGACGCACCAGCGGGGAAAGAAGACCCTGTTGAGCTTCACTCGGGTACAGTTTACTGCTCCTATATACAGTAAACTGTACCTGGAAGAAAATGCTCGGGTTCAGTAAACTGTACTTCGGGTTCAGCAGACTGTACTTGCCCGTTTCTTCGTTTTTTTAAGGTACGTACATATATTGTCTACAGGTTGTCTGGGACCCCGCTGGAGATGTTTTTGTCATGTGCCGGGGTCCTCGTATCCGCCGACAGCGTCGGGGGTCTGCAACTCGACAGGCTCTACAGGGTTTTAGTGCCAATTTCGTAGCTATTATGTAAGGTCGAAGACAATTGTATTAATAACGTATATTGGATTTTTCTGGGACCCGTTACAAATGTATTGGGGATGGTCCCGGCCCCAGACGGCGTGACAAATAATATCGTAACGGAAAAAATTAAGGGCACTGTTTGACCTGGACTTTTCCAGTTGTTACAGCTGGACAAGAACGTATTTGGGGATGCGCTGGGACCCCATATAAGTATGTTTCAAACTTTTTGCCGACGCCGACCCGACGCCGACGGCTTTCTAAAAAAGGCACTAGAGAGCTTCACAGCAGTTCACATATTAAAGCAAAGCATGAATAAAAACGGGGATGGGGACCCGCGAGATAGTATAAGGCATAACCGGCGCCGACGGCGGGGATTAAAAATATATTTGCGGGCTAATATTGCTGTGTTTGCATAGAGTATCAGTTTGTTTTCCTCATACTTGCAAGAAGTTTACCTTTTGCAGGTGCTAGGGGGTAAGAGTTGAAAGATCTCTTATGAACAGACTTAATAAAACCAAGTCTGTTATTATATATGTTATAATAGAATTCCGCTCAAGCCTCTTAAAAAGTTTTGCCACTAAGATACATGTAACGTCACTTTTATCTGTGGGTATATTAAACCTTCTGATTTCTGTATCACCGTCCTTCTTTACTGTGAACTTTTTTTCTAGTCGTCCATTTTCTTCTGAGACAAAGCTAATCTCCTTTTTTTTTTGACTTTGTCTGCCATAAGATACATGTAGCTGTCACTTTATCTGTCGTAATATTGAATCTTCTTATTCCCTTGTCGTGTCCTTAGTCTGTAGTCAGCATTATGGTTATGTTTTATGTATTGTCTAGCCTCTTTTGAAAAAAAAATAATAAAAAATAAATAATAAATGAATAGAATGCGTAAATGCTATTAAGCTGGGACGTGATCCTAGCACAGTGCAGGCGGCGGAGTTTGAATAATAAAATCAGTCTCTGCAATTCAACTGTGCACTGATGGCCCGCCGAGCCAACTGTCTAGCTGATATGCATCATTTCTTTCTACTGTTTATCTTTTTTTTTTTTTTTTTAATCATCGTTGTATACCCACATAAGAAAATGGGCAATATTCATACTTTACTCTCATACAATCAACGGAGAAAAAAAAATTACTGCGCGCCTGCAAACGTTTTTCTCCGCCGATGAATTACTGTACTCACTTGATTTTGTCCCGCCGACGCGCACCTTTTTTTAGCATGTAAGTTCATGTTATAGCATAATAGTGCTCGGTTTGCCTGAACTTTTACAGGGCCAAGAGGACCAAATTATAAAGTATCAAAAGCGACACTTAGAAGAAAAAACATTTACATCATACTGCTCAGTGGTATAACAGGCGCTGGGTTTATACGACTTTTAGGACAGTATCGGGTGGCACATATGTGACTAAAAAAAATAACTGTTGTTAAAGGAAGGAAGAACCCTTTCTAAAACATTTAAAAACCCTCACTTAGAAAAAATATTTATTGCGTTCGGCGGCATAAATTTTTATATCTTTAGAAAACTCTATGTTCAAAACTATCTTTTTTATTAAAAGCTTTTGTCGATACCCACATAAGAAAAATGGTCAATATTCATACTCTGACTATCAACAATATAGGTAGGGGCTAAAAGAAGAGGAAACACATAAAAACATTTTAAAACAAACTTAAAAAAAAATATATATTTCGCGTCGGCGAGCGTTTCTTCCGCAAGATCAATTTCTGTACTCAGCTTGATTTTTTCCCGCCGACGCGCACCTTTACTTTTAGCATGTAAGTTAATGTTGTAGCATAATTAGTGTTCACGTTTGTCTGAACGTTTTACAGAACCAAGAGGACCAATTATAAAGTATCAAAAGCGATACTTAGAAGAAAAAACATTTACATGCATACTGCTCAGTGCTATAACAGCGCTGGGTTTTATACGACTCTTAGGACATTTGTGGGTGTAATGTGGCTGAAATACTGTGTTTTTAAAGGAAGGAAGAACCCCTTCTAAAACATTAAAACCACATTAGAAAGAATATTTTTTGCGTCTCGGCGAGCAGTATATATATTTTATCTTTTTAACTCTATGTTCAAGATCACTTTTTTATTAAAAGCTTTTGTTGATACCCACATCAGAAAAATGGTTAATATTTATTACTTTACTGTCATACAAATAGTAGATAGAGTCCTAAAGGAGGAGGAAGAAGCACTTGAATAAAAATTTCAATCAAACTTAGAAAAATATATACTGCGCGTCGGCGAGCTTGTTTTCCGCCGGATGCAATTACTGTACCAGCTTGATTTGTCCCCGCCCACGCGCACTGCATTTTAGCATTAAAGTTAATGTTATAGCATTAGTAGTGCTCACGTTTTTCTGACCGTATTAGAGGACCCAAAGAAACAATTATAAAGTATTAAAAGCCATACTTGGAAAAGAAAAAACAAAAACATTTACTTGCAAACTGCTCAGTGCTACTATACGAAAATTGTCGTTTTAGCTTTATTTACAGCGCATTTTACCTTTACTGCCGGTCGCATGCTGCTCATATTATTGTGATTATATGTGCTTACTTAAAAGCCTACCTAAAAAAATAAAACTAATATAGCGATGCAAGCATGGTTTTTAACTTTAAAACAGGGGCAATAGTTCGAGACCCGTGCCTATCAGAAATACGAAAATTGTCGTTTAGCCTTTTTTACAGCGCGTTTTTTACTTTACTGCCGATAAAATGCAGGTCATACCGTAAGGTATAATTATATTTTCTTTCTTAAAAGCCTACCTACAAAATAAAAAACCCTATATAGAGGTGCATGGTATAGTGTAACTTAACACAGGACAATATTCGAGACCCGTGCCTATCAGAAAAACGAAAATTGTGCGTTTTTAGTCTTTTTACAGCGCGTTTTAGCTTTACTGCCGATAAAAGCGATTTTATACCGTAAGGTATGATATATATTTGCTTTCCTTAAAAGCCTCCTACAAAATAAAACCATATATAGCGGTGCATGTATGTGTAACTTAACCAGGGAAAAAAATTCGAGACCCATGCCTGTCAGAAAAACGAAAATTGCCGTTTTTGCCATTTTTACAGCGCGTTTTAGCTTTACTACCGACAACATGCTGGTCACTACATACCACAGTATCTTGCTAGCAATATGTGACTAAAATAATACCCCTGGGCTTACAGGATGGGGAGAACCCTTTCTAAAAAATTTAATATCATTACTTAGAAAAAGATATTAATTGCGCCTCGGCGAGCAGTAATATTATGGATCTTTAGATAACGTATGTTTACGTTATCTTTTTTATTAAAAGATTTTTGTCGATACCCACATAAGAAAAATGGTCAATATTCATACTCTGACTATCATACAATAGTAGATAGGTTCTAAAAGAAGAGGAAACACATAATAAACGTTTAAATCAAACTTTAAAAAGTATATATACTGCGCGTCGGCGAGCGTTTTTTTCCCGCAAGATGCAATTACTGTACTCAGCTTGATTTTGTCCCGCCGACGCGCACCTTTACTTTTAGCATGTAAGTTAATGTTGTAGCATAATTAGTGTTCACGTTTGTCTGAACGTTTTAGTGGACCAAGAGAACCAATTATAAAGTATCAAAAGCGATACTTAGAAAGAAAAACATTTACATGCATACTGCTCAGTGCTATAACAGCGCTGGGTTTTATACGACCTTCTCAGGACATTTTGTGGGTGTCATATATGTGGCTGAAATAGTAACTGTAATGTTAAAGGAAGGGAAAACTCCCTCTAAAAAATTAAAACCATCACTTAGAAAGAATATTTATTGCGTCTCGGCGAGCAGTATATATTATGTATCTTTTGATAACTCTATGTTCAAGATCTCTTTTTTTATTAAAAGCTTTTTGTTGATACCCACATATGAAAAATGGTTAATATTCATACTTTACTGTCATACAAATAGTAGATAGAGTCTAAAGGAGGAGGAAGAAGCACTTGATAAATATTTCAATCAAACTTAAAAAAATATATACTGCGCGTCGGCGAGCTTTTTTTTCCGCCGGATGCAATTACTGTACTCAGCTTGATTTTTTCCCGCCGACGCGCACTTGCATTTTTAGCATTAAAGTTAATGTTATAGCATTTGTAGTGCTCACGTTTTTTTGACCGATCAGAGGACCCCAAAAAAAAACAATTAAAAGTATTAAAAAGCCATCCTTGGAAAAAAACAAAAAAATTTACTTGCAAACTGCTCAGTGCTACTATACGAAAATAACCGTTTTAGCTTTATTACAGCGCATTTACCTTTACTGCCGGTTTGCATGCTGCTCATATTATATTGTGATATATATGTGCTTACTTAAAGGCCCTACCACAAAAATAAAACTATATATATAGCGGTGCATGTATAGTGTAACTTAAAAACAGGAACAAAAGGTTTGAGACCATGCCTGTCAGAAATACGAAATTGCCGTTTTGCCGTTACAGGCAATTTTACTTTACTACCGACGACATGCTGGTCACTACATACCTACATATCTTGCTAGCATATATGGGACTAAAATAATACCCGGTTTTACAGGATTGGGGGAACCCTTTCTAAAAAAATTTAAATCATCACTTAGGAAAAATATTTATTGCGCCTCGGCGAGCAGTGCATAAAATGTTCTTAGATAACTGTATCTTTACGTTATCTTTTTTATTAAAAGCTTCTTGTCGATACCCACCTAAGAAAAATGGTCAGTATTCATACTCTGACTATCATACAATAGTAGATATGGTCTAAAAGAAGAGGAAACACATAATAAACATTTATATCAAACTTAGTAAAAAAATATACTGCGCGTAGAACCCATGTGATCAAAATGTTTTAAACCTATTGTGGGCAATTCAAAGTGACATAACTTACTTTTGTCTGTTTTCATACATCTGTATCAGTCATTTGTTTCATGGCTGTATCCAATGTGTCTGAAAGAAAAAATATATGTATGATCAGTTCATTGTAATAAAAGCAAACATATTTCAACTTCATAATATAGGATTTCTATGATTTAGGCTATTCTCAATACCAACAACTGGTCCACATGCGAATGAAATGGAGTATGAACATAGTTACAGGCTAAAATACATCACTATTGTCCATGAAAGAGTGAAAACAATATTGTCCAGATTCTGATAGAATGAAGTTACCCAGAAAGCTTCTATGTTTGCATATTTTGAAAGACTATTATCAAATCTATTAATATTGGTAAAACAGCAGGAGGAAACTAAAATATCAATGTCTAAAAACATTTTAATTCTTGAGTCATAAAACAACATTTGTCCAGTTTTATATTTAATGCTATGGTGATTTAATTTAGATTACCTAGTGATTCTGGACTAAGTTCTCTAGATGCAAGTACCTGACAACTTCCACTCATGAACCATAAGTTGGTGGTGGGACATATCATTTCAAGTGAATCATTTCAGTAACAGTCACACTGAACACGACATCATGCTTATAATAATTTTGCACTTTCCGCAGTCAACTTAGAAGACAGTCTGAAAAATATAAGAAGATAAAGTTTATCTTTAATGTTCGTTTAAGTATTGCTGTTGGTAAGACATGTACTGTTCAAACTTTGGATTTACTATATATAGTTTATAGGTTTGTGCCCTGAACATGACTGTTTGATTGGTAAGTGAACAGTCCCCTTACAGTTTGTTGAAAATGTAAAGTAAATAAAAGTTTCGTGAACATGACAGAAAGGGTGACTGCCTATTGGTCTGAAGGTCAATGGTCTGCAAGTCCAAAGGCCTGTCTGTCGGAAAGCCTACTAGTCCCAAAATTGACTTAAGAGCCTAGTCGGAACGAGTTGACTGTCACCCTGCCATCTGTCTGAAGGCCAGCTTGCCCAAAAGAAGACTGTGGAGTTGTCCATCTGAAGGCCTGTCAGTCCATTGTACACTTAGTCAGAAGGTCGACATTCATTCAACCTCAAAAGTATTATGGGGGCTAGGTAAGTCCATTCTTCAATTTCAGTTTTTGGTTTATGGTTAGAAATAGCTGGAGACTGGCAACTTAGATCTTCAGACTAACAGGCCATCTGGGCCTTCGAGTTATAATGCCCCTCTTACAAATAGGCATGGAAAATATTTGCTTCATCCTCTATTTAATAGTTGAGGTAAACTGGTTGGCAAAGAGGTTGTGTTTGTTTTTTCGTAGGTGGATTCAGAGGGATGCATGCCCAAAGTCTTTTGCATACATTTTGCATTTTTATACGCCATTTTTGAAAGAGTGGGGCGTATTATGTGAACACCTGTGGCGGTGGGCGGTCTGCGTCTAAAGCATGCCCTCTTTCTAAGTCGAACAGTTTTCATTCAATCTTCACTAAACTTGCTGACAATGTTTGTGGGCATAATATCTCAGCCAAGTTTGATAACCAGCCAAATCGCCCCAGGCTCTCTTGAATTATGGCCCTTGAATTACTTTAAAAACTGCGAATTTAGCCTTGTCGGCTCTAAGTTGAACAGTTTTCATCCGATCTTCCCCAAACTTGCTGACAATGTTTGTGGGCATAATATCTCGGCCAAGTTCTATAACAAGCCAAACGTCCTAGGCAGTCTTGGATTATGGCCCTTCAATTAGGCCAAGTTCGATGACGGGCGTATTTTGTGACAGTCTGGCATTGATATGAAGAGCTTAATCAAGTGGGAGGAGTTTTAGGCTACTTTAATTCAATTTCAAAATAAAAACTGTCAGAAGATCCTTTGGAAGCATATAAGAATGCATCCAAGCAACATAATAGCCGATCCGGTCTGTTCATGAGAGGTAGTGGAAAGTGCGACACCCCTCATGCTCCTAGCATCGGCTTAAGCGGAACTCTACTACCCATGAACATTGAATGGTCAGCACGGACCCAAAGAGGCCCAGAAAATATTTATAACAACACTGAATCCACTAACACTATTAGTATATTTGCTTATGTAGACAGCGAAATTGTCCGTTGTAACACGTGTAAATATTTACAACAGACAAATCTCGAGTTACTAAGGCTGAGGCACTTGCAGAAGGCACATCCTTGTTATGAATCTACTAACAAACCCATATATCCTGGCCTTGGTCTGCCCCTGATATGCAGTCAAAACGGAGGATTTTCAGCAAGTATGAACTTACATAAATCCCATATATTATCAATTGTTTATCCATGTTTCGACTTTTACACCACTGTGCAGGCCCGGATCCAGAAATATTTAACTATAAGGGGCACCAGTTTAGAACGAAGTTGTTGTAGCCGAGGCGCATAGAGAGCGGGTAGCTATTGGAAGGTGGGTGGCCTCTGGCCATGTTAGCGGGTTCAGGGGTCTCTCTCTACCCCCCCCCTCTCCTAGAAAGTTATAAAATACAGAAAATACAGTATAGTAGGAGGGTTAAGGTTCTGCCCCTTAAAATTTTGAAACACAGGTGTAAAATGGTGGCTTCTGGTGCGTTTCTGGGTCTAAATTTAGTGAAAATATTATTCCTGTGCCAAAACAGTTGGATGAATCTTTGATGGGTCACTTCTCTGCCAACTGGCGGGTGGGGGGGGACTGCATGTCCCCTCGGTCCGGCCCTGGATCCGGGCCTGTCTATGTACGACTATACCCAGATCCTCATTCCCTGTAATTACTATAAGTACTATTTTTTTCCCAGCCACCATAGTGCTTTGGAATTCCCTTCCAGTACAACTTGTGCAAGCCACCACCCTGAACCAGGTTAAGCAGGGTGTGACCGAACTTACAAGATAGACCTGTTTTCAAACTGCTTTTATCTGTAAATCCTTCTTGTTTTTAACACTATCAACTGTATTCATGCTTGCAATACACATCGTGTATTACTTTTATTCTCCTATCCATTCTCCTTTTAAATTTCTTGTACAGGCGTGCAGCTGCACGTAAATAGACAGACTGTCTGGGATAGACTATTTACAAACAATGTGCACTCTCCGATTGTAAGTTAAACGTCTTCGGATAGTGCATAAACTAATAAAGTGAAGTGTAAACTAAAAGCATTAGAGCTATATAATGAATAAAATTCGACCTCTTAGCGTTATACGTTTCTGTCATCTGGGACATCTACCTGTAATGTATCATCGCCCTCTTACATTCAGTATTGTTTTAGGTCTTTACGCTAATAAAGAGAAATTGCCAAGCAGCCTCCAATATTTTGACACATTTGTTTACTTCCGCGTCTCGATTCAGTTTTTTCAGCAGTTTGTAACAGGCTCCGTTATTGGCCAATATCGATTTCCTATTTCTCATCTTACGGTTTTGCAATATGTACATCGAATAATATCTACTTGCTGTTTTATCGTGTAGTCGACGAACTAAATTGAAAAAGCAGAATATATGATGGGTGCCGCCATCTTGTTTACGATCATCTTAGCGATTTAAGAGTGCCCTAGACCAGTCTTAAAGTTACGAGAAAAAATAAGATATCTTAACTAAGATTTGTTTTGTAAAACACCCCAAATTTTTAAGTCAAGCATAAGATATATGCATTATATAGCTCTAATGCTTACTTATCGTAAGATCTTTTGTAAAACGGTACCCTGGATTAAAACAATAATGAGATCAGAAACAACAAAAAGAAGTAAACACCAACAAGATGATATATTGACCCTTCTACAAAACATCTCAGAGAGGAAATACCTCACAGAAAAACACTGATACAAAATGTGACGCGTGTCAAACACCCAAAGAGGAAACATGGATATAAGGTGTTACGCAAGCTAAACATCTCATATGAGAAAGATTCAAATAAAATGTTATGCATGCTAAACACCTCAAAGAGGAAACAATGATACAAAATGTGACTCTTGTCAAACACCTCGAAGGAATAACACTAACATATAAATCATTAAGCATGCCAAACACCTCACAGAGGAAACACTTAATACTCAAAGATAATCACAGTCTTTATAAGCATCAGATGGGAAGCAAACCACTGTCAGAGAAATCACAATACCAGGTAACACAAAAGAGTTAAAGGCATATTGAACATAATGTTTATAACTAAGGTGTAATGCACCCATACATGCAACTCAATATTAGTAATTTTAGTTTGGAGGAGCGAATGCTCGAATTCACGACCTTTGGTCTCGCAGTCAGTGTTACCACTCGACCATTTCGTCCGCTTCAAATGCTTAAAAGCTGTGACTTGAAACAATTTAAATAGTCTGGTCACTGTGACATTGACCTATAACCTGCTGACGTAAGAATCAGTAGTGGTCATTGACGTACCCAAAGCAATCATCATGAAGTGTGGATATATTTGTGGGAAATAATGCTTTCATTTAAAAATCTATAATACAAAATCTATAAAACTTCTAATATTTATAACAGTTACCTGCTGAAATGGTTATCTTTATATTCTTCGAGAACTTCCAGGTAAAATGATTAACTGGTTTTAGCAAAAATATGTAACCCTTCAATAAAGCAAAAACAAAACCAAAACGAAGCCGTATGTATCATTCGGTCCTTGATCCCGTACACTCGATCACAAAGATCCATATTTGCAATGCAATATAAAACTTTGTAAAAAAATCGTATTTTAACACGTCATAAATATTGGCCATTGAAAAGTAGAAACAATTAACATTAAGTCATAATAACATTAAACGCGTGAATAGACGTTTTAATGCTACACAATTTTATGCTACAAATTTTGATGCAATAGAAAAGATGATTATTTGTGATAATGTAAGAAAACTGAGTGTGATTGTTGTAATACTCCTTTCAATTGTGGATATATATTTGCGTTTTAGTGAAAGTAGCGGAAGTGGGTGTCAACCATCGGTGTCAATCAATGTTTCTTCAGATTCACATAGCCCGAAAACGGCATCACGTTGGATAGTAATTTCTTTAGCTGTGAGTCCTAAAATGTCAAATGGTTACATTTTCTGTCTTCCATTAACAGTCGCTGCTTGGAAACGGATTGGCTGGTATTCTTTGATTATTGTTACCGGTGATATTGAATATTGGAATAGTTCAACTTTACTTGAGTTAGTAAAGCAGACGACACTGGGCATTGACAATACTGCACGTTTTGTCACCATACCAGTCACACATAATCCTGTTTCATATGCTCAGGTGTCAAGGTCATTTGCTGTTCTAGTTGCTCCTTGGATACAACCTGACGACATTGTTATGACGTCAGATATTGATATTGTGCCGTTAAAGAGAGAATTTTACGACAAAGTGAATGGGAATGAGATTTTCATTTTAAATGCGGATTGTTGTGGGACTTTTAACTGGAAAGGTAAGTCTATACGAATGCAACCGATGACGTCGGTTGGAATGAGCGCACGTAATTGGATAAAGGTTATGGATCTAGAACCTTTAAAAAATAGCGAATTATTTTCTTCGTACCTCAATTCCTGGCTACAGCTACACTATGGTAGACACATTTCGAAAGAAAACGTTCAAAAAGGTGTCAATGAAAATTGGTATCTCGACCAAAGAGTAGTTTCCATTCAACTTCACCATTCGGATATCAAGCAGAATAAAATTCGTCGGCAAACCGGAAGCGATAGATTGGACAGAACATATGGTCACTCCTGGTGGAACTTCAGAAATCACGTGGATGCGCATGTGTACCTCGATCCTCTAACCGGTACGCACTGGAATACGACAATGCTGTTGATAAAGGACATTTTTGCAGACGAAGTTGTTAATCAACTGATACAGTTAAAAGAAAAAAAGGTTAAGATAAATATTAGCACATGAAAAAAATGAATGGCCTTAAGTTGAAATTTTATAGATTTTATATTGATATACAGTATCACAGTTTTAAATAATAATAAAAGATTCAGACTACAACAATACATGAGTAATTTCGTTTCCGGGTCCTTAAAAGCATCCATTATAACTTAGCGTGCTTGAAAGTAATATATTCATGTAACAGTTTGTAAACTTTTGTAAAACAAGTTTGTTTACTTCATATCAACATTTCTTTTTTTAAGATATTATTTAAATGATTTTCAAATTCGAAAGTCCTTAGACCTTTAGAAAAAGTTAAACATTGTATAATTAGGTTGAATGAATTCTATGGATTTAGCGAATCGGACAGTAGTGTATTATGTATTTGGCACAGATACATAACCAAATCATAAATGGTACAGATACATGACCAAATCATAAATGGTACAGATACATGACGAAATCAAATTTGGCACAGATACATGTCCAAATCATAAATGGCACAGATACATGACCAAATTATAAATGGCACAGATACATGACCAAATATAATAAAGATGTACTTAGAAACAATGCTCATGTTCCTCGTGGCCACTCAAAAGTTAAAGTGTAGAATTAATTTTCACCTAGGTCTGACGGATCAAATATCCATATCTCAGCTACGTCTATTTTATCAGGGAAATTTGGATAATTCTCTGACAAATAAATGAGTATTTTTTTAGGTACAAATAACTTCTTCTGAATTTCATATCTGAAAAATAGCCCAGCGGTAACATGTATAGCTCAGTCATAACGTTTATAGCTCAGCGGTAACGTGTATAGCTCAGCGGTAACGTGTATAGCTCAGCCGTAACTTGCAAAGCCCAGTCGTAACGTTTATAGCTCAGCGGTAACGTATATAAGTCAGCCGTAGCGTGTATATATAAGCCGTAACATGTACAACTCGGCCGTAGCGAGTTTAGCTCTGCGGTAACGTTTATAGTTCATTGGTAACGTTTATAGCTTAGCCGTAACGTATATAACACAGCCGTAATGTGTATAGTTCAGTTGTAACGTGTATACCCCAACCGTAATATGTATAGCTCTACCGTAGCGAGTTTAGCTGAACGGTAACGTTTATAGCTCAGCGGTAACGTTAATAGCTCAGCGGTAATGTGTATAACTCAGCGGTAGCGTGTATAGCTCAGCGATAACTTTTATATCTCAGCCGTACCGTGTCTAGCTCAGTCGTAACGTGTAACATGTATATCTCAGCAGTAACGTGTATAGGAATAAAAGGAGATCTTTTGTTCAGTGTGTGTTCGTGTCCCTCATCATCTAAGTTTGTTTTTGCATTAAACTTAATTGCATCAAATACTATTTTTATCAAAGTTATTGACATACACAGAATCATAGGTAATGCAGGCACTGACAACTATTATCAAACGGACTTAGTATTAGAAGGTCTGATGATTATGCCAGGCATGCTATAGAAGGTCTGATTATTATGCCAGGCATGTCTAGAAGGTCTGATGATTATGCAAGGCATGCTATAAAAGGATTGATGATTATGCCAGGAATGCTATAGAAGGTCTGATGATTATGCTAAGCATGCAACTAATTATATTTGTATCATAGCTCAGTGTTTTTTCTTAACAAATTTGGTGCAGGTAATTCGTATACTCTGGGTACAGGGTGCAGTAACTAAAAGTGTGTAGGTATTTAATACCCGCACGCTAGTTACCGCACTGTTGGATAGGAAAGTATGCCAGCGTGTCTGGAACAGTAGACAGCGGGGTGTATTTTATTGATTTTCTGCTCTAGCATTGGTTTATTTTACCTGGGCTTTACACATATGTAAAGCAAGGATTTTAAGTACTCACTGAACTGCTGTATATGGCAGTGTGGAACGCCTACAACTACCATATATGGATGGCTATGATACAAAACAGACAGAACATTAAAACTCTCGGGTAAACGATTTATACTCGGGGGCTACGCCCCCTCGTACAAATCGTTTACCCTCAAGTTTCAATGCTCTTTCTATTACGTATATTCAAATCAGGCTGTCTTGCTGTCCATTATCATTGTTGGGGGCAAGACAGCTCTGGAGTCTTTTGCAGGTCATACAATACAAAGATACATTCAAGAGACTGTTCTGTTAAATAACAAAACTTCAGGAAATGATTTGCAAATAAATTTCAGAGACAGTCTACGAAATATGAAATACAAAACATACATATGGAGAATGTGGGACTTCAATCCATGCTTTATAAATGTGATTGACCATGGCATCATTTTATTTCTGTAGTTATCACTGCGCTATTTTCTCATTTACAATTTAGGTGGTCATTCCTATTTAAACCTGTAATTGTCCGAGTACAAAACCTTTCTCACACACCAAATGGACTTAGGTGAATCCTGACATGTCACGTCAAGTGGTTTTACTATATGATAGCCTTCCGTATTATAGACGAGTCTTCAGTTCTGTTTTAAGATAACTACTATATAGTTCTTTGTGCTATATAGACACACTTGACAATGAAAAGACTCGGCACAAGATGAAAGTCTATAAATCAAATAAATAAAATGACTTCACATGCCTACATAAATACAAGGTAGTTTCGCCTATCGGCTCATCAGTGTACATACACATGTAACGTGACGTTATTATGGTAATGACGCGACGTCAATATAAAGGGACGTAATTTTGACGTCATTTGTATTAAAGGGGCGTAATTAATAGTGCTATTTGATTATTTAGAATTTAACTGTCACTGTAGTCTCTTAAGTTTTGGTTTAAAGCATTTTATAAAATAATTTTGTTTCGCTAACCTAGCTGAAGTACTATCTAATTTCATTTTAAAAAATGGGAACATTTGACACTTTGAATCTTTATTAGATCTACTGCAAATATCTTTATGGTTACTTAGTGGAATTTGTCTAGTTGAAGGGTCTCTTATATGTTGTACGTGAATAGTTCTTTTTGTTCTTAATTTATCGCCAATTTGACCGATATAATATTCTCTACATCCGTTGCAGGGTACCGTTTTACAAAAAGTCTCAAGATTTCACTTATCTTAGCGTAAGATATTGACTTACGAGAGGTTTTAAGATTATCCTAAAATGTTTTACAAACGCTATCTTAAATCTGTTCTCGTAGCTAAGATAAGATCTGTCGTAAGTTATTCAAAACAGTGGTCCAGTCTAACTTAGTCACGTGATACGCACTTGCCAGAAGGAAACAACAACAACAACAATGTGCTAAACAAATGAACTTTCGGGGAAAATTAAAGTTTTTGATTGATTTTCTGCTAACTGTGACATTAAGCAATGATATTTCAACGACTTTTTTTTTATAGAAGCTCAGTTTTCTCAATTCGTACGTCATATAGGGTAATAACGCTGTACGATGCAATGGTAATATTTCGTCTGAGTGGTGAATTCGGACAACTTTTCAGGTATTAAAAATGATGCCGATTCTTTTACAATCAGACACTGCCTGGTGTCATTGGAAGCATTGTATCATGGCTGCTCTCTGCTACAGGTAAAGTAGTTAACTGGTTTTCCGATCATACATGTTGCGGTTGCAGATTTGTTGTATGCTGCAACAATGGTGTGCATTAAATGAATTTGTATACAGCTATTGATATTAATCCGACAAAGATTGACAAATTATTACACTGTTGCACATTTTTATATCTTGATATCTGACTTGGTAAGTCTACTGGACTATTTATAGCATCTTCGATATCATCAAAAAATTGTTTTTGGCGTCGAAAGTTCCGGGTATGCTGGTTCTTGTTTGAGACTGTGCACAAAGGAAGGCCCGGCAGAAAGTTATTATGCTGTCATTTATTCGTTCGACACCAGCTTTACTGAAACTGTCGGAGTTGTCTAAAATTAAAGTTGACCATGACTGCAGCAGATGCATCTTGTTTTACAAACAAAATGTCCCATTGGCAATTGCCTGAATGTGTGGCAAACACATAATTAGGAGGTATATTACCTGTGAGCCAATTAGCAAGGCGGTATCCGTCTTTATTTGGCCAAGTCTCTTACGCCCCGCCAAGCCCGAGACTAGAACTTTTATTCTCCAGTCTGCATTTTTATCAACATTGAATTATCTACATATTCCTTCATATGCAATGCGATTGCAGGAGTTTTGGAAAACACTCCAGCTTTGATTTTTTGGAAGAGCTGCACTCATTTCAAATAGTATTCTTCTGGTTTGGTAATAGACGTGAAACTGAAAAAATGAACCAGTCATACCATCTGCATTTAAGTGATTTTCATAGTCTACACCATACCCAGTTGTTGCGCACAATATTGCAAAATTCCACTGGTTTTGCCAAAAATTCATCCAATTTGTTTGCCAAAGTGAAACAATGCAACTTGAATTTACTTTGAGTAAAACGTATTTTTCGAATAAATCTAGAAATGATATTTTGAAGCCTTTTGTGTCAGATGTAACAATAATTTCCTGTTTAATAACTTCGGGAGATTTATCACTGAATGCGCTTGAATGAGGATAACCAGCATTTGGATTAAAGTTAAATACTCTTTTATCATAATTATATATAATAATATTTCATACAATTTCAAATGTTAAAAAAAAATAACACACCTTCAGAAGTACATAGATAACAGAAACTCTAATCTCAAAGTGGGACTGCGCTCGATAACATATACGGTCGGTTGGTACAATAATGACAGCGAATTTATTCAGATAATCCCCGAATACAAAAATGATACTCGATTAAAAATACCCCCTGGTCTGTATAGCTTCTACGATAAAAGACACATTTTAACGAATGCGGGTGTAAATCTTTCATTAGAAGTAAATAAGGTCAACGGAAAAGTAACATTAGGTATTCCCCCTGATCATAAAATAAACATGTCAAATGGCTTAAATCAATTTTGGGCCTTGCCTCTGCGGATCATTTAATGCCAGGAACTTACATTTGTGACAACCCTATCAATTTTGCTCCTTTCAGATCGCTGTATATTCACTTACATCAAGTCAAAACAGACAACAACATAGTTGATGGTGCCCCTAGCACAGTCATAGCTGTTGTTCCGGTATCTGATAAGCCTTTCGGTAAGACTGATACTTTGCGCTATGATAAGCCAAAATTCAGAGGATTAATAAACGGAACCATTTCAGAGGTAGCAGTACGAATTACTGATGAAAATAACCGTGAGATTGACAATCACGGATTACCGATCAGCACTGTTTTGAAATTATTTATTCATTTGTAATTTATTGGATTGTAAAATTTAATTGTAGAATTTATACTATAACGTAATAAGCAATGTCGGTAATCCCAGAAATCGCCAAGATAACCGAACTCCCATAGTCACAATTTGGGCTGAAGAATCGGGTCCCTGGAATAAGGGTTATTACGAATTCAGGTTCGGTAATGGGGCAACACACAAGAATTCCGGATAAACGATGATGGTAGATGGTAAAATTCTGAGCATGTCACTAAATTCAGCAGACTCAAATGCCCAGGCTGAAATACCAATAAATGGAATTCAGCAACCTGGTTATGGAATTGAATTATTGAATAATCGTTCTGCTGTAAAATTGTTTGCGCAACGCTGGCTGTAAATTCTGGTTCTACTATAAATTTTGTCTCAAAAAAGCTCAAGCCAGGCTGCTGCAAGTGTTGTAGCACTTTTGATAGAGTTGAATGTTTCAATGAATAAAATTTAGACTTTTAGACAATTTTAAACAACAGTACCTATTTATCCGGAACTTCAATTAGAAGATGGACAAAATTACAGGTTACACAAAATATCTGAACTAGAACAAAGACTTAGCTAAGAGCGTGACACAAGAAAGTCAATGTATAAAAAAAACAAGCTTGGGATAAATATTGTTGATGGAATTGATACAGCACTTATTTCTGCCAGTCTTGGACTTAGCTGCCCCTATTGTTTTAGCCATGGAGACAGCTGCTTTAATCTGCGGTCTTTTATGAGTCGCTAGCAGGTTTGTTAGTAGGAAATTACAATCTAAGGCAAAAATAAAACATGATAAAATAAGGATGATAGCAGAAAGCAAGATAAATAGCATAAAAAACTTAGTTTCTAAAGCTTTGCATGATGGTCAGATATGTGAACAAGAATTTAAACTAATTTTGGATGATGTAGAACGATATAATGAGATGAAAAAGGCTGTTTGGCTTAAAAACTCACAGATATGTGAAGAAGAAAAAAGAACTGCTACAGAAAGGCAGGGCAGAGGCAATGACTACAATACAGAAAAGTTTAAAGGGTGTGTGATTTATTGTTGTTCGATAAATGAAGAGTTTGAAGCACCCCCTATCTACAGTGAGTAACCATTTTTATCATTTTGTTATCTATATAGTATATCGCCTTGTACAGGTACATGACGATACATTATTATTACAGATTATCACTTACAACTAGCTGTACCAATAATTTATCCTTATATACATCAATATAAACTATGGATAAAATAAATGTGTTTAATTATGTGTTAACTTTAGAACGATTTCTACTGGACAAAAACGCTAAGAAAGAGAAAATTACAGAAGAGGAAGTTAAAAATGTTCTGCAATTTAGAAGTTTTATAAAAAATGTATCGTAAGTAGACGAGTGTGTGGAACAGAACATTAGAGTTTATCTGCCAGATGACCAGTTGCTTACTTAAAAGATACAAAACGTTGTTGAGCAAAGTCTTATGAACGAAAGGCTGTCACTTAACAAATAGCTGCGAATGATGTGACTAACAAAGATAAAGAATTACAACAGCCTTTGTTCAACCTCAGCCTCCCAGATTTGCCCACTACTTCTTTGCCCACTACTCCTGATGATGACAGATCAATTACTGATGAAAACTCAAACGGAAACGACCACGGGGATGACGATGACGTTTTTTCGGATGATGACGAAAGTCATGCAAATAAAAACAAATCTATCATGAAATGGTTAAGAGAGAGTATCATTGAGAAAGCAGAGGAAACAAACAAAAATCAAGAAATATTCAATTAAAGAGAATAATTTGTCACTGGATGAAAATTGTTGATAACAATAAAAAAATATTGATATTTTAAACACTTGTTCTGTGAAGAACAAGGAAAACCAATTTGCGTTTGCTTCATGGTTGTTTCTATCTAAGAAAAATATGAAAATAATGGGTGGCTAGACTGGATAAGTAAATGTTTTTTTTAAAGACGACCAATCCAAAGAAACATTTCTTTCTATGCACTTGTAAAAGAATTTCCAAAACTTTTGAAAACAAACATTTCTTTATCACAGTAATTTACAAAAAAGACTGAAACAGCGCTTAAAGATACGGCTGATGATTTCTGGAAACAACCATAATGACATATTTTGAGATACATGTGCCTACGATATATGTCTTTTAGACATATGTGTCTTATGACATATGTCCTTTAAGACATGTGTCTTAGTCAGACATGTGACTTAGTCAGACATGTGTCTTGGATTGTTATTTTAGCACAAACTTGTCATGAATGTAAAAGAACGGCAGAAATGGAATATTAAAATGCATATCTGCCTCACTCCCAAATAAACCAAATACTAAGAAACAGTGCTCGCTCATTAAACACTCGAGACAGGAATCTTCCTCTATCCCTCTCCTCAAGTATGAAAATAAACTCTATCAGGATGATCAAGCTAAGGCAACAGTACAAAACAAACAGTTTCAGTCTGTTTTAGCCCCAGATCACCTCTAAACTTTGCCTCGGTCAGCAAAATGAATCTAACTCCAGATGGTAAATCAGTCCCTACTAAGCCAGCTATTAGGATAGGCACAAATGGTATTGAGAAACTTCTCAGCAACCTGAACCCCCATAAGGCCAGCGGTCCTCTTAAAACACTCTCTGTAGAACTATCCCCCCATCCTTGAGGTCATATTCCAGAAATCTCTGGAGGAAGGATCACTTCCATCCCAGTGGAAATCCGCATATGTTGCCCCCATTTTTTAAAAAAAGGTGATAGATCTAATCCAGTAAATTATAGGCCAATTTCATTAACATGTGCCATATGCAAAGTCCTTGAACAAATTGTTTCCTCATCTATTGTTAAGCACTTCACCAACCATGGTATTCTGTAAGGCCTTCGACATGGATTTAGGGAAAAAAGATCATGCGTTACTTCTGGTCACTTCAGTCTACAATAAGAAACAAGTATATCTTATATTACTAGATTTTAGGAAGGCTTTTGATAAGGTTAGCCATGAGAAAGCCTTCCTAAAAAGCATGAATACGGAGTCAGAGGTAACACACTAGGATGGGTCAAAGGCTTCTTACATAATAGGATCCAATCAGTAGTCCTAAATGGCACAACCTCTGATGCCATCCCAGTATCATCAGGTGTCCTTAAGGGGTCTGTACTTGGTCCCCTGCTCTTCCTAGCTTACATAAATGACATCCCACAAAACGTCAGTTCCAAAGTCCGTCTGTTTGCAGATGACACGGCAATATGTCATCTGCAGACCAATCTGTCATTCGCCAAAATGACCTCAAACTTCTAGAAAAGTGGGAGTTGGAATGGGATATGGAGTTCTACCATATATTTGATTCAGAAAAAGGCAAAATAAATCACGTTTGGATAGTTATTTTAGCACAAACTTGTCATAGGAAAAAATAAGATTATTTGCTGTAATAATATTATTTTTTTTTTGTTACTTGAGCCAGAGCCCCGTGATAGCAAAAAAAAAATAGGATTATTTTCAAATATAATCTCATTTTTTGAAAACTGGTTCTGAACCCCAATTTTCAATATATATAAGATTTATTTGTTTACTTATTTAACAGCAACATATATAATTAAATCGCAAAGAATACCATCAAGCTTGATAAATTTATATATTTCAGATTTGGCATTAGAATTTAGCACACATTTATAATTGGATAAAAAATCCATGGTCACTAAACTACCATTCAAACCAAAATAGAGGTTCCGTAGACACTTAGAAAATGTAGTCAAGTTTGCAAAAGTCCCTGTTTTGCAAAGATATCCTTGCAGCTGTTATGTCATTAATAATTTCTTTAAAAATGAAACTAAAAATGTATATGCTATCTTAAGATGTGTTTAACTTACTTGTATCCTTTTTAAGATGTAATAATGTTTTGTATGTATCTTCCTTATACAATTTTTACAATTTACAATTAATACAATTCATGTATTCAATTAAACGCACTTCTTGGTAAGGCTCTATGGGTAAGGTTGTGTGTAGTATTTCTTTCTTAAATAGTATATGATGGCACCATTAACCGGGTGCGAGTGTGTGTGTGTGTGTTTGTGTGTGTGTGTGGGGGGGGGGGGGTGACCTCTATATGCAGCTCTTCTGGGCGTACCATGTGATTTTTTAAGCACTGGTATTCGTAACAGGGGTAAAATGACCTCAAGGGGAGGGCTTCGGTCATGCCTGTTTGTTACAATAAGGCTGTAATTATTATTATTGTCATTATTAATATTGTTATAATAATAATGATAATAACTATCATTACAATGTGCAACGCCATTGAATATATCATTGTATAAAAATAGGCGTTTAATCAGATTATGCAGTTTCAGTTTAACTGATAATAAAAAATGTGGCCTGTCTAGAAAACACTACTTTAACCAATTGGTAAGCATACAATTATTCATAATAGGTACCAGTAAGTGGAAGTAACTGTATTGTAGGGTGCACTTATCGTCTTTTGCCAAAGACCCATAAATCCTGCCCCTAAGGTCCGATAACTTAGGTCAAAATTAGGTTTGAAATCCTTTTTGGGACATTTTTCACAGATGGGGACATATTCCAGATATTGAGGGACAAGTTTCACAAGTCGTGGGCTGGGGAGGCATGGGACATATTCAATATGCCGCAGGACATATTGCACACAATATAACCCAAATATTAAAATTTGTATACACAGATGACACTTAAAATATATTTCATTGCGGGCTGTTTTAAAATGTGAAACTTAATTGTTGGGCGGAAAACTATATAACACCCCACATTTTCTGTGAAAAGGATTTAGTGTCGATGTTTTTTTTTTTCTTCTTCTTCGTAATGTTATTTGAAATTTTAAAAATGAGATATTCACATATTTGTACATTATATAAATGTATACAAAAATCATAGCAATGCCGATAAAAACCTGATAAATAATGCAGTTGTTGTTGGGGTATTACTATAAACGGAATTGTAATAATCGAAACGATTTTCTTCCCATAGAATAGTACATGATAATACTAAATTTGACAATAATTTTACTAACTTATGATGATTGTATTATCAGATGGTCATCATCTTAGGAATAAATTACGATGGACTCTACGTCATTTCCATAGAAAATGTAGGGTGTTATATAGACATTCGTCCCACAAAACAGGTTTCTCATTAGAAAACAACCCGCATGTCGTGTTTTTAAGATATATTCATCGAATCGGATAATCGTAAAAAAAGACTTAATCTGACTCCAATTTGTGATAATAAAAATGTTAAAGATATGAAAGAAACTTGTTAGAAATAATATTGGTAAAAGAAGTACCAAGATAACTCAGCAGGAAAACCGATAAAATGAACATGATATTACTCTTTATAGCATTTTCATATGCTAGTTAAAGTCTTATAAAAACCAACGCAATATCACCCTATTTACGTGTAAAAATGAACCAAGACGGATTTTCGTTGAACATTGCATGTTATTCTTATGCACTATGAAAGCTTACACCTTTTGTATCAATCAATAAAGGTCAACTTTAAGATGAATAACCCTTTAGCAATACCAATTTTAATATGTATGCGACAAGAAGTGTCATTGTTGATTCTGTACTCTCTTAAAAATATCATCACCATCATCAACAACATCATCATCAACATTATTATTATTATTATGATAATTAATATTATCATAATGCTTTCCAATGAAATACATGTACTGAATTCTATCTGTTAGATAAAATACCATATCTGATAGCAAGAATTTTATTCCTCGCGTCAATATGTAAAGTAGACCATGGTTGACAAATGGCGTTGTTTCGACACGTGAACGTATTCCTAAGCATCTTATACATTAAGTCGTTGAACTCGTTGTTTTGCATGCGCTTGTGAAAACATATCAATTAAATCATGTATCTGTGAAGATGTTTTCCATACTGTAGGAGAATCAGAAAATATTTTATTATTATTTCAAAATTTCTAATTTATTAAAATTATTTTTTTTATTTAACGCTGAAACCTAAATGCAAAATGTAAATACACCTAATTATATGGCATATATACTAATTACATATTCCACCACATATATTAGTTTGATACTTGCACAACTTAATTAGGTCTTGCATGAACGCCGCATATTGTCCTGGATTTCAATTTATACATATATCTTGCTTTACATGAAAAAAAAATCATTTTAATGAAGAATTCAGCCTAACTTGAAGAAAAAACAAGCATATTACTTTTTAATTAAAGTTCTTTCTTATTTTTTTTTTATTTTGTATTTTATTTTGTATTTTTTATTATTTTATAACATCTTAAAGAAATGTCACGGATTTTTTTCAAAGAATTTTATTTAAACTCTTCAACAACTCGGTCGTCGGTAAAACTATGACACAATTGAAATAGATAACTAGTTTCAGTCAAATGCATGTTGAATAGGGTTGAAGACTTTTTTTCTGATTTATGTAGTTAAACATTTTTTAAACCTTTATTTGTTTCTAGTATAGTCTTTTATGAGCCTTTGTTATGTTCTCTTATGTAATAAAAAGATTTAGTAATGTTGGAAAGCGTATTTTTGTTTTATCAAAAAAGTTAATGTTTAATTTTCATAACAATTACTTTTAAAGTTTGAAAACTGTCAAACGTGTCATTGATGTTGTTATGAAATATGTAAAGAAGGATTTTACAAGGACAAAAACAATAATTTGACGACAGTAATTATAGATACAAATTTATTTCAGAACTTTTTATAGAAAAAAATGTAATGAAAGGTAAGTGGTAAAATTTAAAATTATTGAAATTATATAAAATTGCATTTTGTTAAATGAAAGTGGCAATACCTTTTAGGGTATTCATTCTTAAAAGAATGACTTGAAGTAATGTTGCTTATACTAGAAATATAAAAACTGGAGAAAAACACAGGTAATCCAATTTCTTTTTCATGCTATGCTGATAAAATATATGTTTTAGATAGCAGTTTTAATACGTTAGGCTATTGACGGATCATAGATGCTGAACTGAATAATTTTTACTTGCCAACCAACTGAACATATCACATAATTTATCTAAAGTTTACATGATTAATAGTAATACATTTATTTTGTCATTTTGTTATATTTGTTTCGGTCATACAACCATGGTGAATTTCTGGTTTATACATTTTTTTGCTTAATGACAGGGCGGATTTCCTTAATATACCTTATATTAATCTTCAAGAATAATTAAGACGCTTTTATGTTTAATTGTTACATAATCACCATTTTGGACTAAACCAGTATAGCGCAGTGTATCAGTATTTGCATATTATACCAATTTAATTATTTATTGTTGGATTTAGCGTTGCACCGACGGAATTATAGATCATATGGTGACAATCCAGCTTTGATGATGGAGGAATACCCCAGGGGCCGTATTCATAAAGCATCTTAAGTATAAGTATAAGAAATTGATTATTTAATTAAGTATTACTTAGGTTAGAAATTTATTTTACTTAAGTGTATTTGTTATTCATAAAACAACTTAATAAGTAATTCTTGTTTTTTATTGTGGACGAAAACATTAAAAAAAACAACATTAATTTCAGACAGATACAACATGCACAATTATGTTTAAAGTGCTTTTATCTGAAAACAACACTTTAATCGTACTCACCACGCTATTTTGTTTTCTGACTTAAGTCATTTCTTACGTATCTTAAGTTTTAGCTGTTTTATGATTAGAACTTAAGTTTTTACTTAGACTTAAGTTGAAATCACCACAAACTTAAGTAAAATCTTAAACTAAAGTCAAAACTTATACTTAAGATGCTTTATGAATACGGCCCCAGGTGTCCCTCCATGCATGATTTCATTACGCGCGGGCACCTAGGTAGAACCACAAACCCTCCATATGCCAGCTGGATGGCTTTCTTACATAAAGAATTCAACGCCCCGATTGAGGCTCGAACCAACATCAATAAGGGACAAAGGACCTTAACCACTCGACCACGGAGTCCCCCTATGTTATACCAAAGATAGAGAACTCTGCGATTACCAGATCATGGACTACCTAGATGGAAATGTCTTTTTTATTTGTTAAGGGCGAATATTTTGGGTGACTGGTAAAATACATTTGCTTATATACAGTTTCTTTTTCTATATTTTATATGGACAGTCTCTAAATCTTATACTGCTATGTTATCAACGGGTAAATCTATACATCAAAAAGACACCTTAACTTATCTTTTCTTGTCTTAACTTTTTTTATTTATGTTATTACTGTCATTTTTTGTATTTTGCTTTTATACAAATGTATTTGTTGTTTGATTCTTTTCTTTATGTTGTGGACCTACTTTGCGAGACATGCCTCTCTGGCTGTGTTTGGAGTGATTTGTGTCTACAAAAAGTCCTCCCTTACCTTTCTGTATCAAATTTAGACGGCTCTTTTGGACCTAAAACATACTGGTTGTTCAATTGCAATAGATTTTATTTTTGGTTTACCTACTTCAAAAAAATTAAAAACAGTAGCCTGTTACAGCAACATACAATATCGTAACAAAACAAAAATATTGAGTGGTTATTATAGTCATTATATTTTACAAAAATGCAGCACGATATTGTAACAATGAATGATTTATTGTATGAATTACTGAAAGTCAACAATCCAAGGCAGAATGAACACATTCCATTTCTTATTTCATTTCTCATTAAATTTGATCGAACGCAGCTAGGAATAAATTAGCCTTCTTTAGTCATGCGTGTAATTATGGTAAAATTTCATTGAATAACATTCGTGATATAATCACATTTTCTTTTCGCCAATAAGGTATTGTTGCACTGTCCTACGCTTGAAGAACTTAAAGTGTTATTTTACTTATCAATATTGCTAACGGCGTAAGGCGATGTTAAATCAAAAGTGGTATACTCATTTACTGTTATAGAATAACACTGCCTTATTCTGAAGCCATTATTCAGCATTTTGTTTTACATTGTGAGTTTTGGATCATTCGGAGACATACTATAAGGCGAAAATCTCCCACAAATTGAATATCCCGTATCAACACTTGCACCGCGTACATTTGGCCTTCGGTTAGGTGAAGATACTCAAGAATGAATACCGCCCGCTTAGCTCAGTAGGTAAAGCGTTGGTCTACGGATCGCGGAGCCGCGAGTTCGATCCTCGGGCGGCGCTTATGTTCTCCGTGACTATTTGATAAAAGACATTGTGTCTAGAATATTTCGTATGGTACAGAATCCAGGAACACTAGTTAGGTTAACTGATCGCCGTTACATGACTGAAATACTGTTGAGAAACGGCGTTAAACCCAAAACAAACAAACAAACAAGAATGAATATAATCAAATCTATATATTATACGGTACGGCACGAATTCAGTCTGGTTTGAGTATCTAAGAAAAGAAACAATATTTCGCGATGCAAGTGTTGATACGGAATAAGCCAGTAGGAGAAATATGTTTTGACTTATGCCTCATGTTATAACGTGGAATGATCCCAAACTCAAAATATAAAGAGAGATATTAAATTGCAAAATACTGCTGCATGTTAGTTTCAGAATAAAGCAGTATGATTCTGCCACTGTTACTGAGTCTACAGTTTTAAATAGAGATTTGATAATAGGGCTAGACTTCAAAAGACAGAGCTGATATTGTCGGATTTCAGATGACCAAAAGCAATTATCAAGAACACAATTTTTTATCTTGCCGAGTTGTAAAATACATATATTAATTCGCAAAAATACTCAGCGAGAGACTTCCAGTCTATGTCCACTCAAATAAGTATTTTACAATTTTACATAGAGAATGCATAATTTCAGGCAATGTTTACAAAGCACTTAAGTACATATCATTTTCGCATTTCTCCTTTATTTAATTTGATTGGTTTTTTAAGACATAAATTCCGAATTTGACACTTTTCCACTATCAATTTATTTATGTGCATGATATACCCTTGGCTATAGATTTAAAATCTCATGTTTTATCAAAATAATAAACAAACTGATGTTTGAACATTTGTTTAAGTTAAATCATGTACTTTTACTACTAATGTACATGTTGGATCAAATAAAAGCCGCAGGTTGTGCTATTTAATACCTATTTGAATATAACAACTTCGTATGTATGTACAGGTATATAGGTCCCAGTACTTTTTCTAAAACTGTTAGAATTTGCCTTTTTTCAGGAAATGCTGATGGAATTTGGATTTGTGTGGTTGCTTGGCACTTCTACGGTTTATGACTACTGATATCGATTCACAAATAGAGCATGCTAAGATATTTAGTTTCTTTTAAGTAGTGTCACGGAACATTTATGCTAAAACGGGATTAACTAGAAATACAATGAAAGCCACATTTGATTTTCTTCGTGAGAATCTTTGCAAATTCAAACCATTTCATGAACTCTTGAGAGGTATAGTTTTACTTCACTTTGATAGCATTTCATGTGCTATTGCACAGGCATGGGTAACATGCGCATTAAAAGAACTATGCATTTCACCTCCCGGTAGCGATAACAAACGCGCATGCGACTAGAGACAAAACTACGACGGAAGGTGCCACAGATTTGATCAATCGGCTTTAAGTATTATACAACGCAGGCTATTCATGATAACGATTATCCAATAATAAAAAACTTAACGGTTGATATATACGTTAAGTGCAAAGAAAATATAAAATATTTTATCTAAATATATATATATTCAATCAGTTGTAACTGAATCATATAATTTCAGTGAACATCGTAATAAATGTTGAATGATTTGAGGTTTTAAAAGTTACATACGTGCACCTCATAGTATAAGTAAAGATAATATTGAAACGTCGTGTGGATATGGAACCTAGCTACAACCTGAAAATCTGTGCTCAGAAAAAATACAATTTAGAAGAAACCCACTCTCTTCAAGATATGTTAAATATTAAAGAGACATTGAAGGTAAAATATGGAACAATAAACAAAAGAAAACATGTATAAAAAATAGTAGTAAAGACACAAAATGAATATGAATAAAAACGGTTTTATCTGAATCAACATGAAAACAAAATGATTTAGCAGACAATGAATTAAAAAAATATTTCGGCGCATTTTAAACATTTTCCGAGTAAGCAGAGGATTGTAAAACATTATAATTAATCACAGAGAAATTAAGGATTTCGTGTTAACGATTATCTAATAAACAAAACTTTACGGTTGATATATACGTTAAGCACAAGGAAAATATAATATATTTTATCTAAATATATTTATAATCAGTTGTAATTGAATCATATAATTTCAGTGAACATCATATCAAATGTTGAATAATTTGAGGTTTTAAAAGTTACATACGTGCACCTCATAGTATAAGAAAAGTTAATAATGAAACGTCGTAAGGTAATGGAACCTAGCTACAGCATGAAAATCTGTGCTCAGAAAAAAAAATCACTTTAGTAGAAACCCACTCTCTTCAAGATATGTTAAATATTAAAGAGATATTGAAGTTAAAATATGTAACAATAAACAAAAGAAAACATGTATAAAAATAGCAGTAAAGTCTAAAGAATAAAAACAGTTTTATCTGAATCAACATAAAAATATAAATGATTTGACAGACATAGAATCAAAGAAGTATTTCGGTGCATTTTGAACATTTTCCGAGTAAGCAGAGGATTGAAATATAATATGATTAATCACAGAGAAATTAAGGACGAGATTGCTGAATATAAGAAAAAGTTATAGAAATATATAATTTAGAAATCGAAATATCAAACAGATAAATGCAATACCGAGAAGCTAAAAAGAATCATGATGTTTTGAATTCTTTCTAAGTAAATTTGCTGACTACAAATCACAGCTTGAGAAGTTAGCTTCACAGAGAGGCGATGAGTGAGTGTAACACAAAGGTTAATTAACTTGCAAATACTTAAATAGCAATTAAGAAATTTTCAAGAAACATAATTTCTTGCACACTGGACTTGGGCTTTCGGTGTTTTAACCCATGCCGTCAAAACCCATCTGGCATACCAAATTCCAGATGACTCTCGTGCTGTTAATGACAACTAGTGGTTCATACACTGATGATATATTGTTTATGTAAAATACGAAAAAAGTAGGTACCTTGATAGTTTTTCTCCGTTCCTTAAAGTATATTTCTCGATTCAAAATATACTCGGCGTCATTGAAAAGTTACCACTTAATGTATACCTCTTTATTTTTGTATACAATATGTACGTCACTTTTTTATGGCCTGTGCGCGGTCTATTACTCGTAGACCCTGTTTGATCATGTCTCCTAACCCATTTCATGACTGTCAGGTGAAAACAGCACATACGACGTGCAATTTCACGACATGCAAGTTCGGCGTCAAGCATGTCAATGGCCTGATGGCGTTGATGGTGCCTTAAACGTGGCATTCTTAGCAAGGATATTCTGGATTTTTTAACGTATTCCTTTTAGTCTGTCGACTAACTTTCAAGTGCAATGAATGATTTGCGATATAATTTTTGTACATGTCGACATTGCTGGAAAAAGTCATTTTGCAAGTGCAGCCCGTGCTTCAAATGGAGTTAATCGAATTTGACAAATCTTTACACCAGTGACGTCTCAGCTGTGTCAAAAATGTAGTCACGTTATGCTTTTAACACAGTCCAGTGCGATTTTTAAAATATAAGGGCCATTAGGGTGGTAACTTTTCAGTGACGCTGAGTATACGTTAGTTTACCACAAGAACATAACGTTACGCTTCAAATGATAAAACTAAAGTGGAACTTTGTTATTGTTCGTAACGCAAAACATCATAACGTCACTTCTGCTTACGTACGTTACTTTTCCGCGCTTTGTGTTATATGTAAAATACGGTATGCAAGAAAAATAATCTGCCAGAATAAAATGCTAGCATGTATACGATATGCAAGAAAAAATATCAGCAAGCCTCATTACCGCCCAATGTGCAGGTGCCCTCGGACGGATATTTCTATCCAATTGGTAAACACATGACAGATATGATTATTCTTGCATACCGGACTGGCGTTTCCGGTGATTTTACCCATGCCAGCAAAACCCATCCGGTACCCCCCATGCCAGATTACTCTCGTGCTGTTAATGCCAACTAGTGGTTCATGCACTGATAATATATTGTTTATGTAAACATACGAAAAAAGCAGGTACCTTGATAGTTTCTCTCCGTTCCTTATAGTATATTTCTCGATTCAAAATACGTTAGTTTACCATAAGAACATAACGTCACGCTACAAACAATAAAACTTAAGTGGAACTTTGTTATTGTGCTTAACGCAAAACATCATGACGTCACTTTTGAACTAAAATGTAATCAAACAAATGATGATCTTACTTCAAATAGATCAGTCCGGTATGCAATAATAATAATATCAAGCCTCATTACCGCCCAATGCGCAGGTGCCCTCAGGACGGATATTTCTATCCGATTCGTAAACACATGACAAATATTACTAATGAACATGATAAATATTGATTACGGGCGTCACAATGACAACTGCAGCGACTAATTTGTACTAAGAGAATATGTATAACAACATATCGATTACTGTAAAACCAAAGTAGATAAAATGATAATCAACCCTGACTTAGCAATAAAAAGACATCCCTCGGAACCATTAAACACAAAATACATATATATTAATTCAAATCTTGGGCCGTATTCATAAAGCATCTTAAGCATAAGTATAAGAACTTGATTATTCACTTAAGAATTACTTAAGTAAGAAATTTATTTTACTGAAGTATATTAGTTATTTCTAAAACAACTTAATAAGTAATTCTTGGCTTTTATTGTGGACGAAAACATTAAAAAAATTCAACATTAATTACAGACAGATACAACATGCACAATTATGTTCAAAGTGCTTTTATCTGAAAAACAACACTTTAATCGTACTCACGACGCCATTTTGTATTCTGACTTAAGTCATTTCTTACGTATCTTAAGTTTAAGCTGTTTTATGAATAGGACTTAAGTTTTGTACTTAGACTTAAGCTGAAATCACCACAAACGTAAGTAAAATCTCCAACTTAAGTCAAAACTTATACTTAAGATGCTTTATGAATACGGCCCCTGTTCTCGGGGCAACGCAGATTACGAATTATAACATCTTCTTCAGCGTGACTCTCACAACAAGACAAAGAAATCAGGTTTTTTTGGACAAGAGGTAGCAACAAGTTGGGGAAGCTTTGGATATTTACAGCACGAACTTAACAGGCCCAGAATAATATTGAGAAGGTCTCTTGTGACCTCCGACAGCACATTTTTGTCAGTGCGGTATTGAGGTTCTTAGATTTTTCTTTTCCCATCCGTCCATCTGACCAAAACAAAAGTGTAGCATTTATCTCGCAGTATTTGTAATAAGTAAATAAACTGTGTATGAAAGGTTTTAAGAAGTCGTATCAGTGCCTTCCTAGAGCTACAATGGAACATAGGAAACCTGTTCTTCAAGATTCTTTACCAAGTAATGACTTTCCAGATACATTCAATATATAAAAAGGAAATAAAGCTAACGAGATCACAGAGACAGACGTATAACTACTAAAATACTCTTTTTGTCGGCTATTTTTTTGAAGAACAACTATCTGAAGCAAGATCATCATTTTGTTTGATTACATTTTAGTTCAACTGTACTGTCTGTTGATGAAAATAAGAGCAAGAAAACACAAAAAGACAACCATGTATTGTTTTACCAAATGCATGACAATGTCTCATTTGAACATGAATATCGTGCTGTAATTATTGTTGCTTTCGCCCCTGAAACACGCGTTTGAACAATACTTAATTCGGATATAGATGAATTTAATATTCAGTAAGAAATATTGAAAATGATTATAGTCGTGATACAGTTAAATGATAAATAGATTGACAAAGATTTTCACCTTAAATAAACTCTTTGTCTTCCTTTTTCTAAGCCGCAGAACTCTTTCATGTTAGACGTTGACCTGGTTGGAAACATAGACAACGTGAATATATTGTAGTTTGATTTTATATTTCATTAAAATAATTTTAATGACTCTTAAAATTGGAAATTATAAATTTGTTACCAGCTTAATTAAAACCAAAATATTCTTATTTTGTGCAACATGCTTAAAAGATTTTAAATGAAACAAATTTTATTATAGTCAAAACAAATACATATATATATAATTATATATATATAGTAGACAGAATTTATATGAACACAATCACCACCACAATATATCAGACCAATTACGGCAAAGCGCCTAGCAGTACAAACGAACACGCACATGCCACAGCAAGTCCACTAACCCAATAAGATTAGTTTCGGTGCTGCTTTATATACAAGCCCGAATTGTACTACACATTCGTACCGGTTCAACATTTGCATATATATACTCAAATCTCTGTTTTTATGGCTCACAAATCAGTAGTGACATTTTAGTCTTTTTAACTGATTAGGACCAGAGAAGCTATATTTTCTCTCTCTGAAAGTGAACTGGATCTCAAGGATACACTGAATATATATAGATATTTTGCATTAAGGGATATAATTAAATTCGGAACAGTTGACTTTCCCATACGTGAGATCCGCTAGGATACAAGTTCGCATTATAAATTATTATATAGTAGACAGAAGTTATACGAACTAAATCACCACCACAATATACCAGACCAATTACCGCAAAGCGCCTAGCAGTACAAACGAACACGCACATGCCACAGCAAGTCCACTAACCCAATAAGATTAGTTTCGGTGCTGCTTTATATACGAGCCCGAATTGTACTACACATTCGTACCGGTTCAACATTTGCATATATATACTCAAATCTCTGTTTTCATGTCTCACAAATCAGTAGTGACATTTTAGTCTTTTTAACTGGTTGGAACCAGAGAAGCTATATTTTCTTTCTCTGAAATATATATACAAATGGTGATCAATGGGCTAACTTTAATACACGTCATTTGTTGACTGGAGTGGTTTTGAGATATTTAAATAGTTTTACTGTATATTGTTATGTACACAAAGATGAGAATGTAATAATATTTGATACATCGTTCCGAAATAACTCAATTGGTAAATATTAGGGTAAGAGAAAAATGGCTACTTGAGGAATAAGTTTTGAGAAAGGGTCTTACCAAATGTCACGTGATAATATAAGAATAAAGTTTCTTTGGATAAGAGTAGTATGTGACTTACTTAAGTCACGTGGTAATTTGAAAATTTACAGATATGGTCATATACTTGAGCGTCTTGTTTGCAAAAATCTTACTGGTTGGAAGTGTCAAGTGTTGATCATGTTGCGTGCACACGTCGTGTTTTTATTAAGTATTTCAGCGTTTCATTTGGGTGTAAGATGTCGTTGCATCCGTTTGTATGATTTTGATAAACGTTGTTGGATTTATTATATTTTGATTTCTGAACAAGTGTTTGTTTTTATTGAATTAAATAGTTTCTGTTGTTCTATTTCTAATGTAATTTGCATGTAATACCAAAGGTTTATTTTGTAATTTTGGCAAGTGAAGGGAAAGAAAATAAATATTATGATGATGATCCTCATGATCAGAAAGCTTTTGTTGTCGATGATGTTGTTGTTGTTGACAATGATAACTATGATGAAGATGACGCAGATGATGATAATGACGGCTTATTATAATGATGCAGAATGGTGGTGATGCAGATGATGATCACGGCTTGTAAACTGATGCAGATATTGAGATGAGGATGATGTAGACTTATATTGATGATTATGTTATTGCCAAAATCCTAATTATGATAATGATTATAATGATGGTGATGACTATGATACATTGCGATATATTTGAGAATAATCATGTTGCTTAATGCCACTAACACTGAAAATGATGATACTTCTGATAATGATAATGAAGTAATAATTATGATGATAATGATAATAATGATGATGATGATGCTGATGCTGATGATAACGATGATGGTAGCGATGATGATAACTATGATGAAGATTAATCGCATTTCTACAGCCCATGTACATAATTAAAAAGTGTACAAAAGTACATGCAACGCATGTCTCATGAGAGTAAAGGTGGGTAAAGGTGGTAACTAAAATAGATTCAAGAATGAATTATCTGAAGTCAGAATATGCTTTTTATATAAGAAAACGGGTTTTTTTCGTATATGTATTTTTTCTGTGACGTCATGTATATATTTCATCTACGCTTGTCATAAAAAGGAAAATATACCTACCACTGTATTTGTTTCTGTTTTCCTGCGAGAAATTATCACACAGTATGTTCTCATTTGTTTTCCATCAACAAGGTATATGATGAGCCATGCCTGCATGACTCAAGTTCATAGATGAGCCATGCCTGCATGACTCAAGTTCATAGATGAGCCATGCCTGCATGACTCACTTTCAGGTCTAATATAGAAACAACACGACAGTAAAGACTAAGAAATACTTACCAGCGATAAATAATGAATTTCTGAAATTTTGTTTAAACCCAATGGGGTATTTCTCCCGCAATTCTTAAAGTGGGAGAAAACCTCCGATTGGACCTCCCATGGGATTGCGAAAACCCCGCGGGAGAAAAAAATACTCCCATGGGAGGACCAACTTTGAAGCCGTCCCAAGAGTTCGTTTTTTGAGATATTTGAAAGGAAATGGCCAATTATTTCTCTATGAGACCCGAACTTTTGTTAGGTGTCAAAAGATCACATAAAAGTCAAAGATAAAAGGTAGCTGAGTTTGCGAAAATTCCGGATTTGCAAACTAAATCCGGAGACTGTTAATACCACATCCCTCACACAGTCAGTTTCTATATTTACCTCTTTCAGGTGTTTCGAGAACTGTTCTGAAAACATATTGTCAAATAAAGGAAACTGGTACCTGCCTAAATCCAGGTGTTCTTCGTCTATTTTCTCAGGAGAGGTAATAGATGCAGTTGCCGTTGCCGTAGATTTTGCCGGTAACCTGACGCCACTCAGACAAGCATTTGCAGCATCTACTGCTGTCAAAGAATGACTTTCGACGGCGTCCTTTACTCGGTGGCAAGTATTTGCCGCCTCCCGGTCGTCCATATTGGCTCTATAATACCGGTCACTGGTGCTTTGGCTGTGCTTAAACTGAGAAGCCATTTGCCGTGCAAGCATAGGTTCAACTTGTTGCGCGTGTGTGGTAAGTGACTTTCTGTTTATGGTTAAAGTAAACTTACCAAACTTTTCTTCCATCCCAGCTTGCTTCCAGCCAGAGGCAAGTTCTTGGCTGTATCTAGAAGTCAGCATTTCCTTACCACGATCGGACAAAAAGGCCTTTTTGAAATTGCTTCCAAACTTGTTTACCAAAATTTGCTCGTAGGAAACCAATGCCTTATAAATATCATAGCTCACTGGAACTTTAAAGGAGCCCAATACATACTTAATATACTAGTACATGAGTCATAGGGTTGATTGGTACCATCTGGGGGGATTAATTCTTATAGTGATTTTTGGAAAGGCATACAACCCTGGAGTAAGATAATATGTGATAGCAATGTATCGATGGTAGCTTTTGGTGTGATATCATCCTGATATATGCCTACACTTAGATACAAGTTCAGATGAGCTAAAATATATCCAATGTAGATATACGAATTATGGAACATAAGCTTTTCAGTTTGAATAATTGATGTATTTGTAACAGGTATTTAAAAACAAACAAAATATTTCCTTAATTTTCGACACTTTTGGGTTTGCTTCTTTGAATAAATGATAATTAAAATAATGAACATTATAAAGAACATCTTAATAGCATGGACAACTATTAAGCATAATTACAGCTCATAATTAGATTTTCTTCAGATAGATGTTAGAGCTTGAGGTACCATTTCCCCCTGCCTTCCCTAAGGAATCAAGGAATATTCAACATTATGACGTTCGGAAAGTACAAACCGAATGCTTTTTGTTCCTACATAAATGCCGTCATAACGTTAGGGCTTTTGTAATTTACGTGACATTTAATATGTTTCCTAAAAACATTTAAGACGATTAAATAGTGCTTCACAATGATTAAGAAAAAGTGCATGCTGTAGTTTATTAACTTTATTATTATATAATAATGAATTAAATTTGCTTTAAAACGAGATTTCTTTCACGTACCCGTTAACATCTAAATTAGTGTAATTTACGTAACAGTGATTTTATTACCAACATTATAGATATTTTACTTGTACTAATAACCCGATGACCAAGATGTTTATCATTCTTCAATATAATTGAAAGTACAGACTGAATAGTGTTTCTTATAACTATTCTTTCTGCAGTGGTAGGAACTTTTCCATGATGTAATCTCCATATAAGTTTTATGTTACCAAAATGTACAAAACTGAAATTTCTGAAGTGAATAAAATGCCCTGCACAGAACGGGAAAAAATATAACATTTTATAATAATAACTATACATAAATTGTATTGTTGAACTAGATATTTACTAGAATGCAGTGAATCACCATCTCATTTCAATAGTGCGAATTTTACGTGACAATAATATGTGTTACCAAAATCAGTTCAAATCAATTATAAATGTTCAAGAACATAATTATACATGTATATATACTGATACACATTTTAGAAATAGGTTTTAAACAAGTAAAAAACAAAAAGATACTCATTGGAACACCATGGTTTCATAGGGACAGAATCATTCTTAGTTTAAATGTTAGAAATCTCCTGAGACTTACTTATTAAAAGATGACACATATATTCAGCCTTAATTATTTGACCTTCAACCGATATTTATGTAAACAAGTAAAGGAACTTGCTGACAATTCAAGCGTTCAAAGAGTACTTTAAAAAGTACCAACACTTTATAAGTGTCAGAGAGAGACATAACGGAAAAGGGCACACTTCTATATATACTTTATTGGAATAATTCATGATATACTGGCATTAATACAGACCACAAATGTCAACGACATGGTTATGAAAATAGGAGTCTGGCATAAGTTGTGCCCAATATTATTTGCGTCCAACCATATGAACGATGCAATGTATCTACCTGCTTATCCGTTAGTTTATACTATTTTGTTTTAGCTCGATGGTGATAAAAGCTTCAAACCTATTGGTATCACTCTTGAGTCCGCTTCCTGGAAAACCAGTACTGGTGTCATTAGAAAAGACATGGTTTTGACCCCAGTGGAGCACTCGAAACTACGACTCCTGGATTGAGCCGACACCTTATCCACTAGACCACCGCTCCCCTATCTGCTCCTAGTGATGAATCTTGAAGTAACCCACTCTTGTGCAGAAAAGCTTTTAAGGGTTCGTGGCTTCAGTGTGTCTAGATCAGCCGCACCAGCAGCACAGAATGTGTAAATTACTATAGAACAGACTATCAACCTTCATGCCAAGAAAAAGGGAAGCATCATAAGTTTCAGCAGACATTATTCTTCATACTACAGGTGTTGTTTGACACAGCACATGCGAGCTAAATATGTTGAAGCTACACAACCGAAAACAGACATGACTTCAGAAGACAAATCCACACACAAAGAAGTGGAACCTTCGCAGATCAAAGCAGATTATGCAGATGTAAAAATGTGATGACAGATGTAGAAAAATGCATGTATCCATTCAAAGAAGAAATTGGCACTAGCGGCATTTACTTAAAAAAGTCAAAAAGGTGACCAGCTCTCAGAATAGAATGGCTCAGATATGGGCTGAAAGAAATGTGTTTTGGACTATTCGTGATATTAGTTGTTGAACACGCATGATGTAGTCATAGAATTTCCTGTGTCATTTGCAACACCCTACGGAATGCCAACAAAGACCGACAAAGCCAAACTATTATACTACGTTGATGGAAGTATCGAGCTGCAACAAGCCATTCTATGGTGGCATATTTCTGCATACGAGAATCATAAAGTTTTCATGAACATTTTATTAACTTTCCCGAAAAAAAAACAATACTTTTCGCGAAAAATTGAATAAACTTTCGTGAAAGTAGGAGAAAGTTTTCGTGAAACGAGACAATGTGTCAAAATAGTGCCCTGAACTGCATAAATATAACTCAGTAGTCCCCTCTACGGAATGAAGCGTGTTATATCAACCTCAATCCCCAACCATCACCCCTAAGAGTGTCTAAAACTTATAGATATTTTATTACAAGCTTCTTTTGTTCACTTACAATATTTTTTTTTATTACTTTCCTTTTACGTTACTATAAATAGCTTATATTTAGTAACTTTTTTATTATTGGCCATAGGGAAAAACCGAGACCACTTTTCTGTGGTACAGCATGGATGGTACCTCCAATTTTTAGGTGTATTTTGACATATCTGGGCCTTGTAAGAATTTTTTTTTCTTTTTGGTTAAATTTCTTCCCTTTGTTGTTACTGTCCCTTCGAAAACTGGCTAGATTTCATCATGTGTTCGAGAGTTATGGCCCATTAAAGGGCCAAAATTTGCTATTTTTGGCTTGTGAACTCGATACAGACGTTTTGAAATTGATTTTAACTAAACTTGCAAACAATTTGTATTGGCATTATAACGTGGTTCCTTTCGAAAACTGACCAGATCCCATCATAGAGTTATGGCCCTTTAAAGGGCCAAAATGTGTTATTTTGGCTTTTGCAGCCATATAGAGACTTCATTTATGGTTTGATTTGATACAAACTTGCAGAATATTTTTAACAACAATATCTCTTGGATTCCATGATGAATCTGTCAGATCTATTCATAGGTTCCCGAGTTACGGCCCCTGATTGACCCCTGAAAAAGCCAAAATGTGTTATTTTTACCTTGTGTAAACACGAAATAAGTGACATTTTATATTTGATTTTAACCAAACTGACACACAAGTCACAATAAGATTCCATCACGAGTTCTAGTTACTGCCCCTGAAAGTGGCAAAATTTTCTATTTTGGCCATTTCAGCCATATAGAGGTTTGATTTATGCTTTGAGGTAATACAAACTTGCTCAGAATATTTATCTTGTCGATTCCTAGGCCAAGATCAAAACTGGGTCATATTGGATCAAAAACTAGGTCATCCGGTCAGAGCAAAGGAAAATCTTGTAAACACTATTGAGGCCACACGTATTTATCTTCATGAAACTTGGTCAGAATGTTTATCTTGATGATTCAAAGGCCACGTTTAACAGGTGAGCGATATATGGTCATCATGACCCTCTTGTTTACTGATTCTTCGTGGACTTTGATCAGAATGTTTGTCTTAGTAAAATCTAGGTCGTTTGAATATGGGTCATCTGGGTTTAGAAACAACGTCACCCGGTCAAAAAAAGGAAAAAGAAATACTCTGTGTGTGTGCAACAGGAGCTGCATTTTTCACTGAATATTCGTGAAATTCGATCGGAATGATATTCTTGAAAAAATCTAGGTCAAGTTTAAATATTGGTCATCTGTTGTTAAAAACTAGGTCACCAAGTCAAATCTGACAAAAACGTTGTGTAAACAATTGGGGCTGCGTTTTCTAACTGGATATTTGTGAAATTTGAACAGATTGTTTGTCTTGATCAGATCTTGGTAAAGTTTAATAAGGTCATATGGGGTCAAAAAGTTGGATCATTCTGTCAACTTATAGAAAAACTTGGTGTGTGCAAGAGGGGCTGCATTTTTATCTGATATGCATGAAACTTGGTCAGGATGTTTGTCTCCATGAAATCTCTAGTTTGTTAATCTGGGTTACATCGGTTCAAAAACTAGGTCACCATGTCAGAAAAAGCTTGTTTACACACTAGGGCCACATTTTTTATTTAATATTTATTGAACTTGGACAGAAAGTTTGTTTTCACAAAGTCTTAGAGGATTTTGAATCTTGGTTACGTGGGGTCAAACACTAGGTTACTAGGTCAAATCAAGGGAAAGGCTTGTTTACACTGTAGATGCCACTCTTTTGCTCCAATCTTTACAAGTCTTTGTTAGAATTTTTGTTTCTGTAAAATCTTGGACGAGTTGTAATTTGGGTCTTATGAGTCAAAAACTAGGTCACTATGCCAAATCTTGTTTATACACTAAAGTATACAGGTGTGCTCCAATGTTCATGTAACTTGGGCAGAATGTTTATTACATGAAAAACTCGGACGAATTTGAAATGGATGTTTACACTGTTATGGTGTGTTTCTCAGGCGAGCGACCTAGGGCCATCTTTGCCTTCTTGCGTATGATTTTTTTTTTCACTGGCATCGACGCAGATTTATGGAATTTTCAAATTTACTGTCCTTAATTATGCCAATAGAATTTGATGTCTTATAAAATTATTAGTTATTTTGTGATGCTATGACTTGTATATTGGGTGACATGTTATGTATAAATCAAAACTAATAAAAAAAATGTATATTCCGAGGCATTGTATTCTGTTATAAATGCAGTTTATGAAATAATAGATAGCAGAACCAAGTTATCATGTACTTAGACAATGTTTAAGATAGGTCAGTGAGTGATGTCCCATACAAATGTTTAGTCCTAGCGTTCAAATAAAATGGCGAAATATTGTTTTGGTGGGAATTATAGTATGTAGATACAGCAAACACTACTTAAGTAGATACGATATACACAGTTTTAGTAGTATACTCAGCATACACTATCACCGTAGGCATATGGTATGCACGGCATACACTGTAGATTGAGGTACCTTTTCCTAATTTAAGCAGAGTATGCATAGCATACCTTTTTTTGTGGTAGATACATGGTATGCATTGTATACCTTTTTGTAGTCTAAGCAGGGTAAGCATAGCATATCTTTTTGTGGTAGACACATGGTATGCATTGTATACCTTTTTGCAGGGTATGCATAGCATATCATTTTTGTGGTAGACACATGGTATGCATTGCATACCTTTTATACCTTTTTGTAGTCTAAGCAGGGTATGCATAGCATACCTTTTTGTGGTAGATACATGGTATGCATTGCATACCTTTTTGTAGTCTAAGCAGGGTATGCATAGCATACCTTTTTGTGGTAGATGCATGGTATGCATTGCATACCTTTTCCTAGTGTAAGCAGGGTATGCATAGCATACCTTTTTGTGGTAGATGCATGGTATGCATTGCATACCTTTTAGTAGTGGAAGCAGGGTATGCATAGCATACCTTTTGGTTGTAGATACATGGTATGCATTGCATACCTTTTCCTAGTATAAGCAGGGTACCTTTACGAATCAGGGTATGTATAGCACATGCATGGCATACACTGTGGTTAATATAAAACTGTGATGAACACATGGAAATGCAGCTTATATGCAGACCTGTATCCAAACAAGACAAGTTTTTCAGAGGCATCCCATTATTGCGAGTTTCATGTATTGTTATATGAAGACAGTCTAATAAATTGTTAGGCCTCTGCAACACCTTACTTCAGCAATATGACTATTTAAATCAGATTATGGTTATTATCCGGTAACCTTACTTCCAGTCCGTCCCGTTACTCTAAACCACATCATTTAACAAGGACGAGTGAAAAATCCATAAGTAATTCGTTTTAAGGAGACACATGTTCCAGCTGCGAAAATGTGTCCACACTGAAGGGTTTACACATGTGAGGTTGGACATTTTTTCTCAAAATGATAATAATTCTCAATCTATAAAATAGCTCGTTACATGTGAAAAAAGCCCATACAAAATAGATTATTCTAAATGCAATTTTTAACTTACTAAATTGCAATAATGTTTTTCCGTGTCATAACGATCCCGAGGGATTCTGAAGACGTTATAACACGAAAATAACAGTTTCGTAATTTTTTCTCAATAATAGATTTTGATGAAATGTGTTGTATTAAAAGATCATGTTATGATGTATTAAAAAATGAAATAAAAATACTAGGTTACCAGCTTTGTTTCAAGTTAATTTGCCTCTAGTTATGGTGATATTTTTAACATTTTTCAAAATTTCTATAATCTTAAAATATATTTCAGCAAAGTACAATAATCAGCATAAACTTGATATCTAAGCATTTTTATAATGGAAAACAATATATCTATTTGAAACATGCTCAGAGAAATCAAAAGAAAATGATTTTGTAAAGAAAGGAATACTTGTTCAGCAGACCCAATGGCTAAATATATTTCAGCAAAGTACAATAATCAGCATAAACTTGATATCTAAGCATTTTTATAATGGAAAACAATATATCTATTTGAAACATGCTCAGAGAAATCAAAAGAAAATGATTTTGTAAAGAAAGGAATACTTGTTCAGCAGACCCAATGGCTATTTTCGCATATTTTTGTCAATTTTAAGTTGGTACTTCTGCTATTTTATCGAGTTTCACATAATAGAATTTAATCAAACTCTGCACATACCTTTGGGTATGTCTACCTAATCTAAAACAAAAAGAAAATTGATAGGTCACCATATTAGATTTCGCTTAAATCAAATTACAACGTGGTTTGGCAGGCATTTATATAAATACAACGCAGGTTGGTACTCTTTCAGTGTTTAAGCAAATGAATTAGAGATATATCAAATTATTAAACGGCAGATTTCTTAATAAGCGGATTTTAAGGTGTTTCTGAAGCATTTTGATGTCATTTTGATGTCATAGAACGATGAAAGTTTCCGTCTTTCTCCGAACCTGTAGTTTACGAATACGAATATACGGTAGGGGTACGGTAGGGGATTAGAAACAGCTGTGACTCAATGCAGAGTTGGAGCGCCGGTATAAATTACAGACTCCAGTATATGTCGAATTGAAGCAATTTGAACTTAAAGTACTTTACATGTATATATTTTGTAACCATGGTGATACTTATCCTAACCTCTAGTTAGTATATTATAGATATTATACATTAAATGCATGCGAACATACAATAATTTGCGAATTTCCGCCGTACGCGACATCACATCACTTCCAAGCATGCGCAGAAGACCGCTCCTACTCTGCAATGAGCGACATCGATTAGAAACACAACCAAATTGGCACGGTGTTGGGGTAAATATCGACCCGTCCGGAAAAAACTGTAGTGGGCGCCTTTAAATTCCCATGAACTGCGCGGGAAAATGCGAGTTATTGTTCAATGTTGACGTCAGTTCCTTTTGAATCATCCGTTTTAGGGCCCTAATACAGTTACATATTGCCACGGAACGTGCATGTATAAAAGGTGTTATAACAGCACGCGAGCGCAAGAATCTCGCTGTTTACACACGTTTTTTGCTTTTAAAACACCTCCGAAAAAGTGACAATAACAGCAGTTTTATGCTAGAAAAAGCCTTAAGGATTTCACTTTTTTTTTTTGCTAACCAAAACTTTTTGTGTAGCAGTTTTTATTATTGCTATTATTGTTATTAATTAAACACTCTAATCGTTCAGAAGAGAAATAGTATGTATATTTTCTTGTATACTGTCATACATTAAGAAGCCATTAAGAAACCACTTTCAATTAATTTCTTGCGTATTGCAAGTAATCTTTTTTGGATGTTGTGATACCATATGTAAGCCACTTGCGGTTAATTTCTTTTGTATTGTGACTTTCTATTAGAGTTTTTCAATTTTCAAGTAATTTCTTCTAAACTTAACCATCTTTCTTTAAACGTTTCATTATTTTTCAGTTAGAATGGTAGACTTTCAAAGGTCATGTAACAGACGAATGATTTCAGTAGTCGCAGTGATATTCCTGGTCAATTTTGCGTTGTATACTGTTACAGATTTATCAATATCACTTCAAGGTAAGAAGTTCATCATCTTCACAATAAAAAGACGGATGACCATTTTCATCAGCCTTTTAAATTATTACTCACAATATAGAGTCTGGGGTCTATTGTTATCACTCTTTACAATTGTTGCAATGTACACACTGATCGCAATTTTCAACAACATTTTATTCCTTCCTTGCAATATATAGAATGGTTTTCAACAACTGACATATTAGAGTCAACCTCATATACTCACAGATGACAACTAAGCTAACTCGTGTTTCCAGTTAAGTGATTTCAAATGGCCTACATTTCATTTCATGACTGTAAGTTAGGTTAATATAGTAAACTCTCGATCTTTATTTGTTAGTTTGAGATGATTTTAATTAGACTGGTGTAGTAGGTACAGTCTATTTAAACTTTTTTCCAACTTGATTATCAAAGAGACAAATTTGAATATATTTTTACATCTAATGGTGACAATTGCTTGTTATTTAAAATACTAAAGGTAAATTAAAAACAAACCAGCAACTATTAATAATAACAGAACCTATTTTGAAAAGTATCAATTCAGATTGCTTAGAAATATTAACTAGCCGTGAAGTGCAATTCTAATTAGCAAAAACAGAACACCAAATCCCGTCGTGGTCAAATGTAAATCCAATATCCGCAAATAATCACACAGACTCCAAACTGAACTTGGTATATCTAAAAAATATAAATTTTCTCTTTAAAGATAAATTATCAAATGTTAAATGTCCACACTTGTAATATTTTGTTAAAGTTGAGAATACAGGAAAGTTTGTCAATAAAATCTCACTCAGGTTCTACCGGTCACCGAACAACTTATATTTAAAGCATTACGAAGATTCTAGCACATTCATGTATCACCAAGAATAAAACAGAATAATCTGCAAAAATCTGAAGAATATTACAGACTTTAAAATAATGTTAATACCATGTTATCAGTATTTGTGATGAAACCCTCCGGAAAAATAGAGTATAAATAACAAATTGACAAAAATGATGTCTTAAAACTAGGACAGACTTTTAGCAAAAATGAGTCGTTAATATAGAATAATAATAAAGTGAAGCATAAGGGGGATTGGCATGTACATACAAAGACATCAAAATATATTTTGATTGAAATTTCATTCTAATGTTGATAAACTTAACATAACTGTAATCCACAGCTCGTCTTTATCTTCACTGCGTACTTTGTACAACAAGAGTGTTAACAAGCTTACATAAGTAATTTCTTTTTACAGAACACACGCGACATTATTATGACAAATAAGTTGATGGCAAAGAAATACAAGTCAGACTCTAACTTGCACTGAGTTCTTTTGTGTTAGACTGAAGTGAATATATTTTAAGAACTCAGTTGAAAATTCAGTACCTCTTTCAGTGTTTTAGGGGCCAATTTGTGGCTTAAATTTGGCTCGATTCTCCTCCCGAAGAAGTATACATTTTTTCCTCAAGTTTTAATTAAAAATAAACCCTCAAACTGGTACAAAACTTTCGGATTTATTTCAGTAAGTCATCAGAATGTAAATTTAAATTTTTAAAAGTTTACTGAAGCACTCCAAACGAATATTTAGAACACTGGAAGTGAAACCAATCTACTGAAAATTGCCGGGTTTTCGTTTGACGCTTATTTTCATTCATTTATCTTTTAGATTTTAGAGTTTGGAATAAAGGTAATGCGATTTGTTTGACATTAGGAACAGCAGGCTTATATTTCAGTAGTGTTTTGATGCTAAATAAGTCATGTATATAAAAAAAGACTTGTTTTGCTTATGGTTACTAACAATCAGTCTTTTTTTAACATTAAAATACCATATTGACTTTTCTTCCGTGGTACATGCCCGGCCGCTTAGCTCAGTAGGTAAGAGCGTTGGTCTATAGATCGCGGGATCGCGAGTTCGATCCTCGGGCGGCGCGTATGTTCTCCGTAACTATTTGATAAACGACATTGTGTCTGAAAACATAAGGCCTCAACCTCTGATAATTTATGTGGTTAAGTTGGCAGTTACTTGCGGAGAACAGGTTTGTACTGGTACAGAATTCAGGAACACTGGTTATGTTAACTGCCCGCCGTTAAATGACTGGAATAATGTTAAAATACGGCGTTAAACCCAAAAAACAACAACAACAAAAATTCTCGTGATACATAACAATAAAGCATCTGTGAACATATTTTTCAAGTTTGGGAATTTATAATCATATCAAACAGTATTGTATTTATAAACTACGTAATATATCCCCTTCTCTTGTAAAACAACAGAAAATTCCCCTCTCAAAAGGTCCATCCACCCTTCTCCTTTCACTGTAAAAACTCACTGGACTATATTAATTTTGCTGAATCACGTCTTGAGTCTGTTTATTTCTAGATTATTACATCACTAGACTTACCTTCAATTAGTCAGTTGAACTCTTCTTTGTATAACTTTGGTGCCAATTTCACTAATTTTCTAATTCATTCCATAAAATGTACAGACTGGTGCACATTTGCATCTATCCTCTATACCATTTCTAACAATGTTTATACAGGTTGCAGTTTTCACAAATTTTCTGTCAGTGAGTTCAGCTTACTTATTACAGTTAACTGGTTTAACTATAATTACAGTCAAAATAACATGCGTGCACAAAATGGAATATTTTCCTAATGTAGCCAAAAGGTGCTTTTTCATTTAGATGAATAAACTTGATATGATTGTAATGAACTATTTGTTTTTATCTCAGTTACATATTTTGTACTACAAGAAGGCTGACAAGCTGACTGAAGTCACCATTTTTGCTGAATTGGTATTCAAATAGGTTTGACGTAAGACAATAACGTGAACGACGTAAGCTGAACCCACTCTATAGTCAGACTGGTGCCCATTTTCATCAACGTTCGTTACCATTTCTCATACAGACTGGTCTCTTTCTAAATCATTCGATACAATATACAGGCTGGTGCCCATTGTAATCACTTTTCAATACCATTTCTAACATTTTACAGACTGGTGCGTACTTTGGTCAACTTTTTTAATCATTTCTCACAATGTATACACTGGTGCCTATTTTCATTATTGTAGTAGAGACATTATAACATTATAACTCCGCCTACTTTAATATATATCCAATCAGAGAGAGTGTGTGTTGCGTTGCTTTGTGTTTATATGTATGTATATGGAGGATGTTGTTATACTTGAGATTTAGAGTAAGTGCTCTAGTTACATTAATAAAAGATATATTAAACCATCCGACTTACGGCCAGTTATTTGTAAACATCAGTATTACAATCATCAATGTATTTTTATTTGCCAAGATGGGTAAAGTATTTAGCAGGTTTTCCCAATTCAGGCTTGATCCCTCGAAGGTGAAAATACTGGGTAAATGGCACTCAATGATCTGTTTATTTTACACATACAACACATTTATTTTATGTTAGAAAGCTGGAAAGTAAATGCAGATAGTTTCTTTGAGCTTCAATCTTGTCAATCTTATTTTGCCCAAATGAATAGTGTAAGAAGTTCGTAGAAGATATATTTTCGCTTGAGTCGCTGTAAGTATTTGCGAAAAAAGAAAATATACACTCGAATTGTTTATTATTAATAGAAATATGCCTATATATTTCACTTTCGCAAGTTGGCAGTACATCACAAATATTCTACAACACCGACAAGTTCCAATGTATAATAGGTTGGACTTTATTGCCTCGTACAAACATCACAAAATCTTATAAACGACTTCAAATGGAATTAACTATATTTTCTGAAAACTGATAAATACTGATTCAGATCTTCTTTTCAGATGGTGGTTCATCCGAAAACATACCAGATTATGGAGAAAACAGAGAACTTGGAGCAATATTTGCTGCTAGGCAACATCATCTTAGAGATGTATGTCTAATGAAAGGACACATTCCACCCCTCTCAATGGCTGAAAGTACATTCAAGGGGGGGACAGTCGTTGAAACTAGACATAACATTCTCTACTGTCCAGTAGAGAAGGTTGGTTCATCATTCTGGAAGAAGACTTTAACAGCTATGGGCCGTCTAGGAAGACTAGGCTCCATGTTCCAAGTGAAGCCAAGTAAAAATAATAAACTTGAGCTATACCAAAATTTAAGAAAGTCTAGTAATGGAACCACATATCAGAAAGACTGGTTCATGAAAACTGCTACATCGCTTATTGTTGTTCGTGATCCATATACAAAATTGTTCTCCGCCTACGTAGATAAACTCTACCATCCAAACTATCTCTTTTGGAAGATCACAGGTGAACAAATTGCGAAAAAGGCAAAAAATAAAAATAGTATCGTATGTGGAAATGACATCTCATTTTCTTCCTTTATAAAATTTATAATTTCTAAAACAGAGGGAGGAGGAAGGAAACTTAACCCTCACTTTACTCCTATATACGAGCATTGTCACCCTTGCAAAGCAAAGTATGAGTTCATAATGAAATTTGAAAACTTCAAGGAGGACCTTTACTATATTATGGATAACTGGAGTGCCAGATTTAACCTTAACATATCATTTCAGGATTTTGAAAGGCAAGCAGCAATAAATATTACTTCAAATCATGTAAAAGTCTGTTTCTCCACAATCAAAAAATTTTCAAAAATCTGCAATATTCCTGTACATAATTTTTATTTACGCACATGGCGATTTCTCCAAATAACTGGACTTCTGCCAAAAGAAATTGATATGCCCTTTCCGAATAATGGAAGTTCCTCTCGTATAACAAAAGAAACGTACATAAACGTTATCAAAGATGTATTATCACGTGATATTGACTGGGCACGAGTGAAGGAACAACGGCACCAAGCTCTCGTGCAAGCGTACCAGAGTATCGATAAGACAGACCTGAAGAAACTAAAAAAGATAGTGAGACTCGATTGTCAATACTTTGGCTATGATGAAACTCCTCATTACTTGTTTGAGAAAAGTAGTGAACAATTTAACTATTTTGATGGAATAAGTATGTCCTAACAGTTAAACTAATTATGCCCTATGCTATCAAGTACATACAAGAAATGCAGTGCACTTAAACTTCCGATGTCTTTCGGAATAATTATTTTCATTAAAACTGTGCTGTGACAAAAGTTTATGAAAATGCAGCTTTTAGAAATTTAGACTTTTCTGTTGGGTATAATATCTAATTTTAGTTCGGCCTTTCTGAGACTACAGAGATCTATTGCTCTTACCCTGTCATCGCTGTCGCCATTACCGTCAGAGTCGCTTACACATGCATTAGTTAAAGTTTTTTGGAAAGCTTCTGAAATTTGCTACGCCACATCTTCTTAACTGCTTTCTCTATTATCATCAAACTTCATATAAGGGATGGTTTTGGTATTGTCTTTACAAATAATTCAACAATAACTATGTACAGTATTTTATTAGTATAGAAACTGCAAAAATATTATGCAAATGAGCTAATGAAATATTAATAAAATATCAATAAAACATTATAACAAAACATGAACTCTATACTTCAATTTTATATCAATGGTGGTCTAAATATATACTTCTGCTGTTTTTTCTGGAATATAAATACTAATTCTGTATTACATGTATTAAAAAATACCAGAGCTATCGAAAAAACAAATGAAATGCGCACACTGCTATTTTATAGAAAACCATAATTGCGTGGTGTTAATTCAGCTAGAATTTGTTATATTACTAACCTGGATATTCTGGGAAAAGGACAAATTTTTGTAAATATTAAATTTTGCCACTTTTGTATAAAAGTATTTAAGCATGCATCTCAACCCTACACTTCCTTGAATGTTAGCGAAAACAAAATAGGTACCTGATAACCAATCGGTAGGTAGGTAAATAGCATAAATTTGTATGTTGGTTTAAGTTGGCCTCAGAAAAAAGAAATTCAAAATTTCCGCAGACTCGATCAGTTAATATTGCGATCAAAAGAAGAATTCCTATGAACTAATCGTAATACATATATACCAAAAATGCAAACTTGTACAAAAAGAAGTATCATTGTTGTAGGGTTAACGCACGTTTTTTGGTGTAACAACATCTGCAGAATCCCAAGGGATTGGTTGGTGCACGAGCCCGTAGGGCGAGTGCACCAACATAGCCCGAGGGATTCTGCAGATGTTGTTTCACGAAACAAACGTGCGTTATCGCTATTCTTGCATAAAACACAACTTAAGTGCTGGAAATATCGAAAAAACAAGACTATCCAGCTGACATTAGCCGATCGAAGTCGGCCGTTTCAGGTTGTTATGGACACATGTTTTATTTATGCATTTCCAGGGCATACAGAAACAGTGCGTATTTTATACATGTCGAACGGACATTCTTGTTGTGGTAATTTCTTTTATATTAAATATATGTAAAATAAGCATGACTTCCCCTTTTTCCGATATATCGGTAGGAACTTTAGCTTTAGAGGCTCGGAATTATGAGAAAAGGGCATAACCCTACACGGCATCCTGTCTTTACACAATTTGCAGGTGAGGTGCCGACAGAACACAATTCTGCTTGGTTTAAATTAATAGTCTGCCCCTTACGCTTTTTAAATGTAAATATTATCGTTTAATAGAAACTGGTATCAATACCTATATTCTTCATGTCGTTAAGAATGAAATCTCTAGGCCTATAACTAGAAAATTTTGCTTTGCACCCCACCCCATCGCGATCAAAGTTTGATAAACACAAAAATTTGAATTTTTCCAACATCAATATAATCAACTTAGATTGGATTTATAAACTCAAACATGGTTGGTGAGATCTACAAATAAATTGAAAAATATATAATGAATACCTTCTGTTCATCAAATGTTCATTAACTGTGGAAAAATCCTTCAAACTTTACGCTTCGTCAATGTTTATGCTTTACATTACACACCATCACTGTATCAGTAGACTGCATAGATGTGTATAGTAGACACAAACAGTTTTTAAAAGTTTTAGTGTAAGATTTAAAGTTAGCATGTCAACTTTCTCGACTCAAATTAATTTGGAAAACGAAATTGTATTTTTGTAAATTGTTGTTTGCCTATCATTTTCAGGGATTAAATCGCGGCGTGTAAACTTACTTTGAGTCTAAATCGCTAATAATACAATAATAAGGAACGTCAATTCAGTCGTGTATCAAGAGAGGTAGCGCTTATTACAAGTTAAAGTAAAGTTAGGTTGAAAAATGATATTTTTAATAAATATGAAAATGAAAAGATTTCATAAATCTCGGACCTTTCGACTTCGGCCAAAATTGATTCGGGATCCATAATTTGCTTACGTTGGACCCACAACAGCATATTCAAAACGTTCACCAACAGCGCGTGCTCACGAGAATCTCCTTGTTTGTACACGTTTTTTCCCTGTTTGTGCATGCCCAAAATCGGCAAAAAACAAAGGTTTTATGCAAGAATGCTTATTGTTGTTTTTGTTGCTGTTTATAGGAATCGAACAGAATAAGTCGTGTACTAAACAGCTCAATTCAAAATGGCTGTTTTAATGAAAAACATTAAAACATAACTTTTCTTGTCTGGTATATATTGGTTTTCCCTTAAAAATAAATAAGTGATTAAAATCTATATACATTTTTATTATATGACATCTTGCAGTGAATCAAATTCTGCATGTAGTAGTTCACGGAACCCTAGCAACTCCTTAATTACAAAAGACCATTTTAAATATATATATGTGTGTGCATTAAGACTATAAATTATGGCTGTACTACTCTTCATAACATAATATTTAAGTACCAAGTTTGTACTTTTCATATAAACTTTTTTTTCAATGCAACACCAACCAGTTGAAAAAAATGAAATACAAATTCAATTTTGTTGCCTATTTGCTTAAAAGTATCTTATAGAGTACAGCATTAAATATTGCTCCAGTTAAACACTATAATTCTGCACTGATTGTTATTTCTTTGATATAGAATTAGTTTAGAATTGAAATTGAAAAAAATGTCATATGGGTAACAAACGTGTACAACCTGCTAAAATATGATTATGTTATAATTAATCCCATTACTTCGATTCCAAAACAACTTTTAATATACCTTAAATCTGCGCTTACATAGTGAGATATCTAATTATTTATCGTCCATCCCTTTGTCTTCACAGTCAATTTTACGTGATAACACATCTTTGATAACGTTTAAGTACCTTTCTTTTGTTATACGAGAGGTACTTTCATTATTCGGAAATGGCATATTAATTTCTTTTGGCAGAAATCCAGTTATTTGGAGAAATCGCCATGTGCATATTAAAAAATGTATGTACGGGAATATTGCAGATTTTTGAAAACTATTTTGGAGAAATTGATGTTTATGTTTTGACGCAATATCTATTTCTGCGTGCCTTTCAAAATGTTGAAATGATATGTTAAGGTTAAATCTGGAATTCCAGTCATCCATAATATAGTAAAGGTCTTCCTTGAAGTTTTTAAATTCCATGATGAAATAGAAAAAGTAGAAACTTCACAGGGCGCTCAACACGATAAAAAAAAAATCAAAACAAAAAAAAAAACCAACAAAAAACAAAATGTTGCAGGCTCGGTTTGATTGAGTCTTGTCATGTACGGTAATGGAGATTCACGCTACCCTCCACGCCGTCTAGCCCCGGGTTGTGCAGAAGTCATACTTTGCTTTGCGAGGGTGACAATGCTCGTATATAGGAGTAAAGTAGGGTTAAGTTTCCTTCCTCCTCCCTCTGTTTTAGAAATGATATATTCTATAAGATAAGAAAATTAGACATCATTTCCACATACGATACTATTTTTATTTTTTGTCATTTTCGCCATCTGTTCACCTGTGATCTTCCAAAAGAGATAGTTTGGATGGTAGAGTTTATCTACGTAGGCGGAGAAATTTAGTATATGGCTCACGAACAACAATAAGCAATGTAGCAGTTTTTATGAACCAGTCTTTCTGATATGTGGTTCAATTACTAGACTTTCGTAAACTTTGGTATAGCTCAAGCTTATTATAATTCTTACTTGGTTCCACTTGGAAAGGGGAGCTTAGTCTGCCTTGACGGCTCCTGGCTGTTAAAGTCCTTTTCCAGAATGTTAAACCAACCTTCTGAACTGGACTGTAGATACTGTTACGTCTATAACAACGATTGTCCCCCCAATGAATGTACTTTCTGAGTTCTCTGTTTTCCTCATATTCTTTCATGTTTTCGGAGGAACCACCATCTGAAAAGAAGATCAGAATCAGTATTTATCGGTTTTCAGACAATATTGCTAATTCCATAAGTAGTACCTTGTAAGAGTATTGTAAAAGGATATATGTGTACGAGGCAATAAAATCGGACCTATCATACAATGGAACTAGTTCGTGTTGTAAGTGCGAGTGAAATATATAGACCTATATTAATAATAAACTATTCATGTGGTTTTTTTCGCACATACTTACAGCGACTTATATATCTGCTACGAACATCTTACACCATTCACTTTGGCAAAATAATAGGTTGACAAGATTGAAGCTCAAAGAAACTTCTTACATTTACCTTCCAACTTTCTATCATTAATGATAAGTTAAAGCTCACTAATTCTTATATGCATTTAAAGTTTGAAAAAAATGTGTTATTTTGTTAACATATGAGTGTTGCATTACGAAAATAGAATGTTTAGGCAATGATGATTAAGTGAGTTTTATGTGTAGAAATCGACAAATCATTGAGTCTTACTTTAAAATTGATAAAGAGGAAGAGATGGCGTATCGTCATTTATCCGGAAAACGTAGAATAAAGCCTTGATTCAGGATACGGAAATGAAAGTAATTTTATGAATTAATGGCAACATGTGAGAAAATTTATCACAATTTATTACAGGTAACATTTCTGTTACTATCTTTTTAAAGTCAGAATATATTAAAACCCCCGACACGTTAAATAGTTCAAAGTGATGTCTTAAAATTAGCATGAAAAGTCCATTTAAAGTCTTAAAAAAGTGTGACTTTGTTAACAGAAGTGAAAAGTGGAGTTCACTTTAATCAATCATGGTCAAATATCTCAAGAAAGCACAAGGAACTATACATTTTATTTCACCACGTCATATGGCATATGTTTATTTACAACTGTAAGGAATGTCATTAAAATCTACATTGTAGAAAAATTCATATTCGCAAAAGTGTTATGAAAGTTATGATTTTCCCATAGACTCCCATTATGAAACATTGTGTGAGGTCTAAATTTTTTTTCAGATGTCATATGTTTATTTACAACTGTAAGGAATGTCATTAAAATCTACATTGTAGAAAAATTCATATTCGCAAAAGTGTTATGAAAGTTATGATTTTCCCATAGACTCCCATTATGAAACATTGTGTGAGGTCTAAATTTTTTTTTTCAGATCAGTCTAGCAAATAAAAGCACTGAAAGTGCTGACAGCAAGGACCTCATTGCAGATCATGGATGTCAGTTTGACAAATGTATACACTCTGTAATACCAGCCTATTAAGTACCATCATTAAAGCCAGATACATTCAAATGCCCTCCTTGTATTGTTGGTTTCATGCCAGATTTCAACAGACTTCCAGTAAGAACCAGTAGAGTGTTATTCACGACCCGCGACAACTTTCTCACATAAACAGGTCAATGACCAAGTGTACATCATTGGAGTGAGTAACAGAGATGACCTCCGCAGAGTTGAACGCAGTTGAAGGAGATATCAATATCTCACTTTAGTCCATGATGTCTAACTGTTAAATGTTGATAATTATTACCGCTGAGGCGCAAGACCATGACTAAGACACGATCACTCGTAATTACAAACTTAGATTAACACAAAAGTTATCGGACAAAATCAACCATTGTACTAAATGTACAATAATAATAACGAGATGGCACTCAATAATTAAAATCTCGACACCTTACCTCCTGTGGGTTTTAGTTTACGTTGTAGTGCGACTGTTTTTAAAGAACATGGCATTCCTTTGTATATTCGTCCTTGTGTAACTTTCCCCTTCGGAATCTTCCAACCACCCCCACCCCCGACCCCATTTCGCTCCTTATCATTTCCTTCCCCTCCATCAATATTTAGCATAAATTAATATGAACTTGATGGATGTTTGAAGCAACCCGTCTGAAATATTTTTCCATTACAGATTCTTTTTGCTGTGGGCCTACTATGTAAATGCGTGGCTCTGGGGCTGTGTTTTTGGTGCTCTGTGCTTCCGAGAAATCTACCCTACTTATTATCTTTTGTCAAAATCATGTAGACACTTCAGAAGAGGAATCCCGGAATATTGTTTTCGAAAAGAACTTTTACAAATCCGAAAGCATTTATTCATTTATTTTTCACAATAATTACTCGTACGCTGGAATCCTGAGATCTATAAACACCATAAATAACCAGCTGAATATTAAGGCCTTTAAAGTACATCTACCTATTTTATTTAAAAGCCAAATGCGAAACTGTCCTCTGCCACTTATCAAACCAATTACAAGCGTACAGTTTTCTTAGACTCCTATTTCAGCCGCGAATAAATTAAGTCTGTAAGACAAAAGAAGTAACACAGTCTAACAGATTTCTGTATGAATGTCATGATCCACCGCGCGAATGCTAATCTAAAAAAGCCAGACTTTCTCTAAGAGAAACGTAGTACAATATAAACCTTGGTATTGAATGCTCATAGAAAATTGATTTAATCCTCAAAAGCAAAGAACTTGACTTACGTATCGTCAATTACCAAACATAACATGTTTAAACTACAACTATGAGGGTTTAAACAAACTCAACTGATAAGCGCAGATAATTTAAGTGGAAGTTGATTAGTCGATAAGCATTGTCCCATACAGTTCATGCGTGATAGGCATGATTCCATTTAGTCCCAGAGCTCACGGACTTTTATTGCAACAATTGAGGCAAAAGAAATTTATACCTTTTTGGAAACAGTATTATAATCTCCATAAAAACCCATTACTTAAGTGTCAAAGCCGTGCCTATCTATATTTTGTTCACTTATGTTTCTGATAGGAGGTAAAACTAAATTGTAAAAATATTAGCGGGTAGAGTAAAGTTTTCGTCTACCAGCCTTTTCAATGTTTAATTACAGTAACTCCCTGATTGTAAATACATGTATATATGTCAAACAATGACAGTAATTAGAAATTCCTCAAAAAGGAATGAAAATAAAACTGGATTTTCAAGGTCAAAGTTCAATTTATGTAAAAATCACAAAATTTAGCATATTTGAAATTTATTTTATTTCTTAAAAAACAGTTTGTCACTCATCATCTTTATTTTTGTTATGTGTAAATATCAGCCAAAATCAGAAATACAAATATTATCACAAAAAGTCAAGGTCAACCCTGATAACTGAAGGTCAAAGTTTATTTTCATGCAAAAATGTGAAAACTGTTACCTTTATTTTATTCTAATCTGTCTCTCACGAGACCCTTGCTAAAAATGAAGCCCAAGACCCTATAATTTATTTGCCGAATTTCCTAGGTATATTCTGAAGTTTGGACAAATCATACATTGTAGAAAAGATTTATTTCGGTCCGAACGCGATGAACAACCTTTAGTGATAGCGTCGCGTCATTTATCCGAATAACGTAGAATTAAAGCCTGGACTCGGTATACGGAAATGAAAATCGTTTTATTAATAAAATGCAGCCTGTGCGTAAATCTATAAAAACGACAACGTAAGTATCATTCTAAAGACAAAATATGATACTTAAACGTTCAATACGTCAGTTATTCCAAATATTGTCTCAAAATCAGCATGCAATGTGCGAGCATTTTTCATTAGGGGCAAATATCTCAAAAGCAAGCATACGGACCTTTACATGTTCTCTATTTTATTTAAGGAAAAATGCCCCTAATTTGAAGTTATTGGGTATCGTTCGGAAATTTTGAGAAATATATATTTCAGCATATTCCTCATAGACTACGTTTTTTTTTTTTATCTTTTTTGATATTTCTGTAACTTTTTTCTCTGCAAACCTTCAAAAACGACAATTGGCATCCATTTTTGATGAACCGCGATTTCACGTCCATCAGACGATTTTTTTTTGAAGTTGTTCTGTTCATTCTAAAAAAAACGATTTGCTTGCTACTCATGATAATTTCATTTAAAATGGTGTATAATTTGTGGAGATCGTTTAAACATAATAGTCGATATTTACGTTTAAGTGACGTCAGAGCGACAAATATGACGTTGAGTTTCGATTAAAAATTTTGCTTTAAACTTGTCTTATGTAAAACCCAAACGATAGACTTAGAAAGAAAAAACTAACATGATGATGAAAATTTTATTTTTTATCGATTAAAGGAACAACAATTTGGGGTCACCGAATTCATTTTCGCGTAAAATTACATTACGCTACCCCTACCTACAAATAACAAGATAGCACAATTGAGTATTTTCTCCATTATCTCCTCTTTTCATCCATAAATCTACTTTTTATTTTTCTTAGTACAATTAAATCAAAATACTCTTTAAAACTGTGCTACCTTCGTCGAAATCATCTCAGAGTAGAACTCAGATTTTAATGTTTAGATTATATAAAATTTAAGAAAATGCGACAAAATCGAGACCGCATTGCCGTTATCAAAGCACTTGCCCTTCATCGATGTGGGTTCGAGCCTCACTCGGGGCGTTGATTTCTTTATGTGTGGAAGTCATCCAGCTGGCTTACGGAAGGTCGGTGGTTCTACCCAGATGCCCGCTCGTGATGAAATAATGCATATGGGGGCATCTATAGTCTTCCTTTACCATTAAAGCTGGAAAGTCGCCATATGACCTATCATGTGTCGGTGCGACGTTAAATAAAAAAAAACAAAAAACAACAACAAAAAAAAAAACAAAAAAAAAAAACAGAAAAATAAAAAATAGGTAATTCAATGGATTTTCTGGTGTCTTGTGATAAAGAAAAACACATTTTGAGTTCGTTACAACTGAGCTTTTTATTTCACAAGTTAATGGTAATACAGGGACTGTCCTGTATCGATGGACATTTACAAAAATATATAAGAAAACGACAGAATATATTCAAAATCCTTTATTTGAATTATTTGAATTATCTCAACCTTTTAACTTTGACCTGTTTCTATACAGAATCCCATCACAGGCCGCTATTTCCGTGACGTATTACCTGGGCGTAAAACTGGATACATAAAAAATGATAGTTTATGCATGTAATAGCATAGATGCAAACACATAGAATACAACTTTAGAAAATTTAAAAAGCCCTAAGGTATTTTATATCATCATGTTTGAATAAACTTTATAACATTTTTTTAACTTTACTACAAATTTTACGTTTCGAATATATTTCGATTGTTCGGAGAGTAGTCGGACACCCTGATTTCGAATAAAATGCATCCTCTGTGAATATCCGTGGGGGAAACAGAGTATATTTGTTATACGGAGGTTGTTGCTCTGAAAATGTTAACTTGGCTATAACAGAAACATCATCCTTTGCAAAGAGATTTAGCTCTCCGAATATGTGTGAAAAGAAGGTTATCCTTGTTTTCATAGACACGTAATAGAAATATATTCTATATGTAATTATTATTCCTAACATAAGAAACAGAAAAAAACAGCGCTGTTTTCTATGTTACGATGGGAAGTTAACCTAGCCAGTGTTCCTGGATTCTGTATTTTAAACAAGTAACTTCAGACTTCGCCACAAATCAGAGATGGAGGACGAATGATTTCTGACACGTGCCTTCTATCAAGTTTTCATACCCTACCCGGGGATCGAAATCACGATTCATAGATCTGCGCTCCTTCTATTGCGCTCAGCGGGTGGTGTAAAAGACAGAAAGAAAATTGCGGTTGTGACTGATACTCTATGTAATTCAACAGCACTTGCTGGTTAAACATGTGTTATTATATATTGCCATTATCTATATGTGCGACTCAAGAATCGTAACTTTGTACGAAGGACTGGAGGCACAAACTTGCAACTCCTTATTTCATATTTACGAGATATTAGGATTTGTACGGGCACGTGTATATGTGTAAGGTTTTACTTTTTATTTCAACAGAGGTGTTTTAGCAAATTTCACCTGAAGTTTATAAGGATACGCTAACCCGTATATATAACCTAGGGATAGTATCTATTACATCATGATTACGGAAATTATAGAAAGTACGATGTATGTGGTATAAAATATAAAAGGAATGAAAAATAATGTTTGACCTTTAAAACCGATTTCTGACGTTAATATATATGAACATTTGCGTAGAGCAGGTAATTTACAGGGCAAGCCGATGGCAACAAATCTTATGGCAATCCTATGGGATGTGCGTGCGCGCGTGCGTGCATGCGTGCTTATGGGGTGTTAGGGATAATAAAATGAAAAACAAGATTCAAACAACATTTACTCTCGTGGCGGGGAGGCTAAGTCAATGGTCATACGTCTGAAATAACAAACTTTAAAATATTTGAACTTGTATGATATTGAACTATGGTATTTTACAATAATTATGTTTCATATGTGAACCTCCGAACTATATATACAATTGCATATGCATATTTTATTTTTCATTTTAGCAGTGTATTGTTACGGAAAACATGTTTATTGGCATTTGGAATAAAAAAGATATAAAAATAATCTTTAGTATAAAGAAAAATATTTAAAGCGATTCTAAAAAATAACATGATCAGTATGTTACGTAAAGTTGTCGCATTGGTGTATGTAAACATTCTGCATTGAAACCATTTTGCACCGGTCGCAAGCTTTACAGGCCTCTTTTGAAAAGAAAACCCACTTTCTCACGTACCAAGATTCGTATCACTTCTGTAGTGAGCCTCTGATGAATGAGAGTGTAAAACACTAAGATTTGAAAAGAGATATATCAGACAAACACGTAAACTAAGCTATGTTGTGATTTGGGGGTAGGGGTAGCGTAATGTAACTTTACGCGATAATGAATTCGGTGACCCCATAATTTTATTCCAAAAGTCGACAAAAAATGTTAGTTTTTTCTATCGTTTGGGTTTTATATGAGACAAGATTAAAGTAAACTTTTTCTTCGAAACTCAACGTCATATTTGTCGCGCTGACGTCACTTTAACATTAATATCGACTTTTACGTTAAAATGGCCTACATAAATTATACACTATTTTAAAGACATTTTTAAATGCAAATATGATAAGTAGCAAGCAGATCGATTTTTGTAGAATGAATAGAACGATTTATAAAAATCGTATGATGGACGTGAAATCGTTGTTCATCCAAGATGGACGTCAATTGTCGTTTTTGAAGGTTTGCAGAGAAAAAAGATACAGAAATATCAAAAAAGTATAACTAAGCAGTCTATGAGGAATATGCTGAATTTTATATTAATCAAAATTTCGAAATGAAACCCAATAATTTCAAATTAGGCGCATACCACCTTAAGACCTTAGGTTTATTTACGTATGTCAGAGGTTTCATTAAATCTACATTGTAGAAAAAATTCTTTTCGCATAAATGTAATTTTCCCATGATAGTCGTCCATGATTATGAAAATGTGGGCCAACGTTTTTTAATCAGTTACAGAAAAAATCGAGCACATGGCTCTATCTTTTTTATTTTTCTATCTTAACAGTCTCCGGATTTAGTTTGCAAATCCGGAATTTTCGCAAACTCAGCTACCTTTTATCTTTGACTTTTATGTGATCTTTCGACACCTAACAATAGTTCGGGTCTCATAGAGAAATAACTGGCCATTTCCTTTCAAGTATCTCAAACAAGGAACTCTTGGGACGGCTTCAAAGTTGGTCCTCCCATGGGAGTATTTTTTCTCCCGCGGGGTTTTCGCTATCCCATGGGAGGTCCAATCGGAGGTTTTCTCCCACCTTAAAAATTGCGGGAGAAATACCCCATTGGGTTTTAACAAAATTTCTGAAATTCATTATTTATCGCTGGTAAGTATTACTTAGTCTTTACTGTTGTGTTGTTACTATATTAGACCTGAAAGTAAGCGTTCTAAAAATCTCCCAATGGAGATTTCCTCCCACATATGATACTGGTGAACTCCAGCGGGAGAGTTCACCTGCGGAAGAATTTCTCCTGTTTTGAAAATGGGGTTATTCTCCTGTTTTGATAATGGGGTTATTCCTTCATTCATTCTTACTTTCATATATAGAATCTGTTCTTGGTAGTTTACGCAACAATTTGTAATTACAATTGATTCTTTAAATATTAATAATAACAACAACAACAAGTTAATAAGTAATAATAATAATAATAATAAATAATAATAATAACAACAACAATGATAATAACAATAATAATAACAAGAACTCTAAATGCTTATTTTCGTGTAAAGTTATTTATATTTATGCTTATAAGAGATCTTACCTCAATTAAATGTATGCTAGCTATCTTCTATTAGAGGTAATAAATATGTTAACGCGCACCGAAATAGCCTGCGGGCGGGTTTTACAGCTTCTACAGGAATTCACCCGTGACGTTTTTCTCTTGTAACCTGTATGGTCAAAATTAAGATTTGCATAAGCAGTTCTTTATGTCAGAAGATTTGCATTAGTGGTTCTTTATGTCAGATTGTTTCAAAGCTTTTGCTGAATACTTTGTGCAGCCGCATCGTTTTATCTGACTGAATTTAGCGGGGTTTTTTTTTGGCAGTCAGCTATTAATTTTCCGTCCGTTTTTTCAAGTTTAAATCTTGTTTCATTCAGGCCTGCTGTTTTTTTTTTCTTTGCTTTTCCTATTATAAAATACATTAGCTTTGATTTCTATTTTTATATTTTAACGTCTCATTTTTACATCAGTATATTGTACTGTTAATGAAAAATACTTTTGTAGTTTGTTTAGTTAGCTTTACATGTTCATTTCCAAAGAAACCTTAATTAAACAGAACTAACATTAACAATAGTGTAAAACTAATACTGTACCATAAACATTAATCATTAAATGATTAAGTTACTTTTTCGGTATTATTATTCTTTGCTGACTTGATTTTGGTTTCGTACAAATGCGCAGCTGATAAATTAGCTTATTGTGCATTTTTTCACCATGTTATAAATATTCGCAATTACATGATTGCACTTTTAAACGATAACAAAATTTAAAACAGGCAATGTCCTTGACACATCGTTGAATTTTAATCAATATAAAAATCAGCAAGCGACCAAAATACTGTAACTGAATATATGAAAGATCAATGTTTTCGAAAAATATTTTTTCTTTGATATTCTTTTACTTCGGTGACCTTACAAACTATAAGATAAAAACAGTGAAATAAATATAAATGTCTATTTTTGAAAATGTATTTGTCCGTTTCCGTTTCTAGGTCTACGAGAGGTATATGTCGCAATCAAACTGATTGCTAGTTTTCTTTGTATTGTTTTCGGTTTAATCGCTCATCAGAGATGGTGCACTGTGACACATTTACGGCATCCTTTTAATCACAACAGGAAGCAAACGGCTAACCCATTGATCGAATAACTGACACCTTATCGGAGCGGCTAAATGTGAGAGGGGTGAGCAGCTACATCTACGAAGATACAAATCACACAGGGTCATCGCCTTTGAATGTGTTCATCTGAAACGCGATACTCGATAGTACGATGATGAAAACATGAAATAACGAAACTACGATAACGAAAACGCGACAACACGATGTTAGATACGCGATACTACGATAAGAAAAACGCGATAATACGACAATACGATGATGATAATGTGATATACTGTCGTGTCGCGTTTTTACCATTGCACTGTCACGTTTTCGTTATCATAGTATCGTTATTTCGCGTTATCGTCATCATACTATCGCGTTATCATCATCGTACTGTTGCGTTATTATCAACTGATTGCTAGTTTTCTTTGTATTATTTTCGGTTTAATCGCTCATCAGAGATGGTGCACTGTGACACATTTACGGCATCCTTTTAATCACAACAGGAAGCAAACGGCTAACCCATTGATCGAATAACTGACACCTTATCGGAGCGGCTAAATGTGAGAGGGGTGAGCAGCTACATCTACGAAGATACAAATCACACAGGGTCATCGCCTTTGAATGTGTTCATCTGAAACGCGATACTCGATAGTACGATGATGAAAACATGAAATAACGAAACTACGATAACGAAAACGCGACAACACGATGTTAGATACGCGATACTACGATAAGAAAAACGCGATAATACGACAGTACGATGATGATAATGTGATATACTGTCGTGTCGCGTTTTTACCATTGCACTGTCACGTTTTCGTTATCATAGTATCGTTATTTCGCGTTATCGTCATCATACTATCGCGTTATTATCTTCGTACTGTTGCGTTAACACCATCGTACTGTCGCATAATCATTATGGCATCATCGCCTTCCGGTGCGCATGTGCATACTCAAAATTAAAAGATTAGAAGTTATGCTTTTAGAACTACAGCTCCCGCCCTCAAGATAGGGCGATATGCAGATTCGAACCCGGGTCCTCATGTATGAAAATCATGATTTTCATATATGATCTCCAATAGCTACAGGTGCCAGTTAGCCAAAAGCGACATAACTAACTATTCATTTTGTATTGGCAACTAAATAGACATTTACAGAGAATGAATTTAAGGAGGCGAACAAGTTAAAAAGGCTTTGAAAAAATAATTTGACTGCATTTCTCATTCCTGTATAATCATGAATAAAATTTCTGATTAAAGGATATTAACTCTATCACTTTTGGTTGTTAACCGCTTTACTTTTTATTTTGACATGTGAAAACTGAAAATGAAATGCCATGTATTTCTGAAGAAAATCCCCAGACGTTGATGCATTAAAATGAAAATATGTGCCATGCAAACTGCAAAAAAAAAATTCTTCGAATATTTGCGATGTTCCGATTTCAGAGTGGTTATGCGTCTTATGGAATTCAACATCGATAACTTGAGTTTTACAAGACATGCATTCGCTTGAATTTTATTTTCAGTGTAGAAATAAAAGCCATCATATTTGTGCCGAAAACATTCATCGACATATTTGTGAAAATATTTATGTTAGACACAAAAAACTCTCTGATCATGTTTCAATATGACATTCTCTTTTGTTGTTATTAATATTGTACAACATAGAAAACTCATAGCGATTTACCCGCAGAGTGTTTGCAAAATAACATATTTAGTTTTACCTGAGAAACGTTATACAACCCGTGAACAAGCAACAGAAATCATTTTGAATTTTAACAGTACTAAATTAACATGACAAATATTAACCAGAACTCTGCTGGGGGAATTCTCCTATGCACTTAGGCCACGAAAGGCGATATGATGATGATGACGTGACAGTACGATGGTTATAACGCGACAGTACGATGATGATGATGCGACAGTACGATGATGATAACGCGACAGTGCGATGGTGATAGCGCGACAGTATGATAGTGATAATGCGATAGTACGATGATGATAACGCGACAGTACGATAGTGACGATTGTGATAACGCGACAGTACGTTGATGATGACGCGACAATGCGATGATGATAACGCAACATTGCGATGGTGATAGCGTGACAGTACCATGCTGATAATGCGATAGTACGATGATGATAACACGACAAAATGATAGTGGTAACGTGACAGTACGATGGTGATAACGTGATAGTACGGTAATGAAATTGCGAAATCACCATACTACGGTAACGAAAACGCGATGATACAATTTTACGATGGTGAAAACGCGACTGTACGATCGTACTATCGCATGATCGCGTTTTCGTCATCGTGTTGTCGTTATCGTAGTTTGGTGATTTAGTGTTTTCATCTTCGTACCATCAAGTATCGCGTTTCAGATGAACACATTCAAAGGCGATGGCCATAACGGAATTCCGTACATTTAACGTTTTAATTGCGCTTTTACAGCTAAGTAATTGTGTATTCGAAAGTTGTTCTTATTTTTTAAAATTATGTAAAAAAAAAAAAAAGATTTATGATAATATTGATATTATTCAGATAAATCCTTATTGTACTAGTATTTGGATTAATCGCCCAAAAATGCTATCGAATATTGTGTCTTATATCTTCATATATTTTCAATATATACTTTGAATGTGAATAATGTTTGTTAAGTGAGAGAAAGAAGAAATCCATAGTTTTGTTGGAGAGAAGATTGAAAAATATCATAGCTCCATGTTATATGTTACTGCTTCGCATTATTCATCAAAACAGAATATTTGTGCAACACAAAAAAGAGACAAGTCAACGCCGCGAACAACAGTATTATTTATCAAGTTAAAATGGGACCGGGTATCAGAAGAGCAGATAATTATTTACTATTGATTTCATATAATCTGTTCTCATTTCAACATAATTTATTTCCTTTCAATCACAGTCGTAACTTAGTTTCTTGAAAGGAATATGAGCCGGAAACTTTAAGTACGTCAAAATCTTTTATTTCTCTTTAGATAATTATCTTTCACTTGCGCAATGACTGTGGGATATTACGTAATGCGCGTTCCTTACCTAGTGATCATACGACACCAGGCCGACTGTGTAGCACCGACCAATATACGACGTAATAAAATATAACATCACGGCAAATAGAATATTTCTCTTTCTAAATCCTGTCTTATTTACACAACCTTACGTTTATGTTTTCAACGTATTCAGAATTTTTTAAACATACCAATAAAGTAAAGTTTAATTTCATTACTCCGATAATAAGAAAAACTATATATCATACATCTTAACCTATATAATGCTGGACACGGCTGATTCTGCCCTTGTGTCCAGTGTAGATCACGATCAGCCTGCACATCAGTGCAGTTTGATCAAGATCTGCACTGTTCGCAATTCAGTCATCGTTCCCTTGTAACAGTGAATAGTACCGTTCAAATTGAAATTGGGACAACTTTATTATAGAAATTTAGCATAGTAAGAGTAAAACTGTATATTTCAACATTTTGAGAGACTTAAAATTGAGCTGACCTCCTTTTGAATATTGTTACTCTTTTTATGAAAAAAAAAAGTTCACGGAGTACATAGGGACGGGAGATTGGAGGTCGGGGGTAGGCAGAGAAGAAACAATCAGTTACATATAGTTACCTGAAACACATTTACAAACAGAAACTGACTTTTTTTGTGAATATGTGTTTCACTCTGCAAACTGTTCTCCTTGAATACGGAAATTATTTTTAATAATTCATGATACACAGTGAGTAAATAAATCATAAAAACGGCAACATTACTATTTTACTATTTACTAAAGATATATTATTTCCAAGCGTTTGACGCCGTAAATAATTCCAGTGTGTTAAAAGCAGCGTGAATTTTGCGAATCTCTTAAAATGTAATATTTACAGCACATTTAGATTGTAGAAAACATAATTAAACGCCAATAAAACACAGCTTGACCCGGTATATTATACCACTCCCATTCATTTGCACAAAGTTAAAAGGGTCCTCTATTTCAGCCAATCAGATACAAAGGAGAAAGATAAGTCACACCTACAGGCATGACGTAATATGTAAAATAGACCCTCTTATACTTGTGCATTGTTTCAACAATAAAAGAATACTCTTTTTGACAGGAATTTGCCGAAATTATCTTGTTTATTGTCTAGGTTATGTTGTCTTTAAGTAAATTTATATAGAATAATGCGGCAATTATAAATATAAGAATAAACATTAAATATTATGTAATATTTATCCAGAGAATTATTGAAATATTTGAGCGAAATGTGTTTTGGTAGTACCAAGACGAAATTGTCATATTAGAATGGATCAGATATGCAAAATTTGGGGAAATCAATGAAAAACTTCAAAGTAAATAGAAAATTAATTTATTATATCAAAATACCCGGAGTAATATTTTGTTGCACATGTTGGTATTATTATATCCAGCTTTCCTTAAGGCAAAAAAAAAAGGGAAAGAAAACAAACAGTTATATGTTTTAACACAAATGCTGCGGTCAGATCTTTTAAAGATATATACAAGTGTATCAGAAGTTTATTGCTTTTAAATTGTTTGGATCCTTGCTTATTTTTCTAAAGTCTGTCTGTTATAGAAGTGCTTATTGCGAACAGGAAGGGTCGTTATTTAATTTCTGCGGAAATTTTAATTTAACTGATGTTTCGGTGTCGTTCTTCATTTCGTTCCTTGAATTATAAAACAGAAACATAAATTAAATGGTAGTTATAGCGAACTTTCAAGATGTAAAATCTGATTCGTTGTAAAATGTATAACTGTTCCCGTTATTTTTACACAGACCACCAGAATATACATTGACTAAAATTGTTTCGTTAATTACTTTGCATTAAGAGAAACATTAATATATGCTCTAACGTGCGTTGGGTGTGCTTTTATTATTATTATTATTATTATTATTATTATTCTCAGTCTCAATTCCTACAAGACCAACGTACTCGCGATTTACTATGCAAGTTATATTCACTCTCTAGAAGCTTGTCCCGGGAGACAATCAAAATCCCCTTGATCAAAATCTGAAAATGACAGGGTGTTACAAAATCCCCTTCATACTTTTGCAGGGCTATCATAATCCCCTCTGTGATTTTTACTTCTTTCATCAAGTTCATATACAACTTAAAAAGTCTATTGCATAAAGCACGTAAATACAATGCCTTTAGCAAACATAATATAATTTAGAGCACTGATATCTATATATCTATAATGTTAATCACAGAGGGGATTATGATACCCCCTGCAAATGTGCGAAGGGGATTTTGTAACACCCAGTCATTTTTCAGTGGAGGGGATTTTGATCAAGGGGATTTTGATATACACTCGCTTGTCCCAAGTATTTCTTCCGTATGAGATAACATCTGAAACGACTCAAATATTTATCATTCTTCAAAATATATGCTAAAATATGAGCAAAGAAAATATACAGACATAAATGATAATAAAAGAACAAGAGCGGGTGACTTTAATATCAGGCATATAACGTTCACTGTTCTAAACAGAATGATTTTCGTTTTTACTGCCACAGGACCAAACTTGAATTCTGAAGAGTATGATATTAAAAAAAAGTGGAACTTCCCGAAAAGTATTTATCAGTAAAGTCTGCAAAAGCAAACAGAATTTGAATTTCGCTCCTTGGTATTCAAATATAAAGAAAATATAAAAAATAATATGAATCAAGGCACTGATAAAGAAACAAACAAACATTCCTTATACCGTAACACTTAATTAGATAAGAGTCTAAAGAGACTTTAAAACCTAATCTATCATGTGATATAACAATGTAATAAAAATGTCATATTATAGCTTATCTAACACCAGTCCGAATTGCAATGGATCCGTCCAATTAAGCGCATCAGGTCATAAATCCCCCGCTGTCACGACGTAGTGACTTTAAATTGGATTAGTGCGAGAGAACATACAGGCTCTGATTAAGGACTTTATTCAGGTTTGTAGTTTTTAATCGTTTGTTGCATATTTATTGTATATTGAGAAACTTTAAAAACGAAGCAAAACGGAGAAACGGGGTTAAAAAAGTACAGAACAGACATTTTATTATATTTAACGTTAACATTTACAGTTTATCGTCTGTTGTGCTATTTTTTAACCCGTCAAATGTGATTACGTTCGATATCTTAATAATCGGTCCAACTTCGGTGCTGTCCGTATGTTTTACGGAAATAAATTTTAGTTAAATGTCTAAATATCATAATAAGTATTGCAAGTGAATCCCATACTCGTCGTTTGTATTTGTGGCTCAGTGGCTAATATGCGGGAAATTGCTTGTTCGAGCCTATTAGCGAGAACTTTTTAAATTTTCATTTTTAGTTTTTTATTGATTTATGTTTTAAATTACAAAGGGACACAGGAAAATCGTAATCCACGGGCTTCACGATAAAATGTGTTTCGTACTAATATTTTAACGATCGAAACTGAATCATGAATATTGGTTGTTTTGGGAATAAAATATGTTTAAACCAAGTAAGTAGTCAAAACTATTGCCCGAGCACCATTAGATCAGAGAGAAAGATTCAAATTTTAATGTTGAACTATAGACCGGTCTATGAAAAAAAAACTATGAACAGACGATTTATGGAAGGAGTCATGTTGTAATCTATTGGTTTAAATGTAATACATAAACAAGAGTGCTTGTAGCAAAAGTACTACCCGACATATTTTATGCGAAAAATAATTTGCATCTAAAACCAGTAAGAAGTGAGCACTCTGAATATGCATACTTACAAGTAACCAAAAATATATTGTGAAGAAGCTAGTTATTCGTTGTAGCTCTTGAAATAATGCAGAAATTTTACAAAAAAATATCTATTATTTTCACAAACATTTTAGAAATGAACATGTTGAAAAACATTCACCAGAAGTGTTAGGGGGTTGCTTTAATGATACTTTTAAAGCTTCTATTTTTCTGTCGCCCCACATGTTTAGTTGATTCGTTATTGCTTTAAAAGAATTACTTATAAATACACACTGAATATACATGAATATTTACATGTATATGTATTTTAAAGATAAATTATATCTTGTCAAAATGGTAGATTCATAATAATAGAATCATAGCAATTCATTGTACTTCGTGTAATTAAATATTTAGCTGTTAAAATTGCACGTTTTATTTTATTTTTTTTCCTCCACAAGTTAAATCTTTCTCCAGGTTTGAAGAACATGACCCTCTAAGGTATTTCTTAATGAAAGAAGAGAAAAATATTAAGATTTAACACAAATCACCTGGCATAACACTTTTCATCTGTCTTATGTTTGACACTCCGAAGTCTGCGAATTTGATAATTCTATTACATGTAGCGTGGCTGGTGTTTCCATTGTAACGCATTTTCTTTCACTTTTAAACACCTACATTTTTATATAATTATGGTAACGGGGTTTTCGACGGCTTCAATGTCATTTTCTTTATAAGTTAAAATGAAGTATTTGCCGTTTAAACTGTTAAAAGTTAGCTTATGAATTAAAAATAGTTAATGCTCAAATCACATGATTTCAAGATGAAATCTATAAATTTTGCTTAATTTTTTTTGGTTTATAAACATAATAACGTTGGAGCGTCTGTGGCGGCATTGTAACGCAACAATGTCTTGTAGCGTTTCTGAGGTCATTTATTCATTATTTCGGCGGTATCAATTAAGAGAATCCACAAAAATAAATAAACAAACTCATTTTGGTTATCGAAAATTCTTACGTTTGATTCTGGTTGGACATGCGCACCTTCATACTTTACGACTTACTACTACAGGTTTCTTCGGTGTTACAGTCAGATGACAGTGTGTGTGTGTGTTTATTTTTTTTATATTTTTTTTTGTCTTTCTTTTTGACAAAATTTATCAATTTAATGCATTCGAACAGTGAGTAAATGATCTTAAAAGACGCCTGATGTCGGGACGGTGAAGGCACGTCTACAAGATAATGTGGTGTAAACAGACGGTAAACGTAATTTCCGGACACAGATGCGACTTGCAAGGGTCAAAATCTTTTGGTAAGTACCATAAACGTGAGTGAATAATATGAAATAAGACAAAGTCTCAAAGCGAGCTCAAAGAAATCAGATTTAGCTAAAAAAATAATGTACATGTCATTTATATGTAACACAGAAACTATTCACTACTCAAAAGAATTCGCGAGAACGTTACCGTATTCACATATTTTCTTTCATTTTATCTATTTTATCAACAACTTCAAATAGTTGTACATATTTTTCTCCAACTTGAATGACATCTACATACATAGGGATTGCGGCTTCATGTCACTAAGTTTACTGTTTTAAGTAAAATACCGGAAATCATTACGTAACAATTATGCAATTGACATGATAAAGCATAGGTCACTTCGGTAATCAAGACCCTAACTTTATTTGGAGAATGTCCCCTAATTAGAGCGGATCATAAAATTTACTGAAGCATATAAGATTACTTTGATGTGACAATGTCATAAAAACGCACCGGATTGAGCCGCGCCAAGGGAAAACCAACATCCAGATCGGCCTGCGCATCCACGTGGTCTGGAGCATTGCTGGTCGGAAAGCCACTATGTTGTTTTTTTCATTGCACGGCTTACATATCATTTAATCATCATTATCATTCCATATACATTTTAAATAAAAAATAAACATTTCACGCGAAATCTAGTATTTTAAAATCAGAATTTATATACATGTACTTTGTGTAGTTTGGAACTTTATGGATATTTACATTTATCACATCCGTGCAGTCTGATCATGATCGGCACTATTCGCCATTCAGTCAGTATCTTTTTGGTAAGCACCCCTTTTAATAGTTAATGGTACTGTCCAAATTGAAAGATGGAGAAGATCATTATAGAAATTTAGCAGGACAAGGGTTAACAACAGATAAAGAATGTAAGTGTAGAACACCCCTCCCCGCTACCCTCCCCTCTCTATTAAATCTAACCGCTGCATTCACCATCCGAACTACTTTGATATTGTCAAATAAAACTTTCGAATTCAAAGAATCAATAGAAAACAAAAAAAAAAAAAAATAAAAATTATAAGATGATTAATATTTTTTGAATACGGAATGAATTGATCCCGATTTGAGTATAATTGAATACAAAATCGAAGACTGGACTTTGTTAATTGAACATTTCGTTTTTAGCTTCATCTTTAAATATCCATAAAGTTCCAAGCGCCTTTGAACGTATATTACATATGAAAAGGGCGCTCAACAAATCTGGTATAATAATAATAATAATCTTTAAATTATATTGCAAGTATCATGTAAGCTTATTACCATAGGTGGTAAGTTCTGTGAGATCATGTTAGGAAATAAAATAAAAACTTCATAATTACTGTATAAATTCATGGAAAATATCATTTTTTTTTCTTAACCTAAATTTGTCGAGATCAAAACTACGCATTAGTTATAGCAGGTGTGGTTTTTCAAAGATATTTTTCTAAATTTGTCGAGATCAAACTTACGCTTTAGTTATACCAGGTGTGGTTTTGCAAAGATATTTTTCTTTATCTTGTGATGGATATTTACTATAAAATAAATTCATTACTGATCGAATAGATTGAAATACAATATAACTCTAACGTAATTTATATTGTGCGATCAAGTCTTTTTGCCCGACATAGATTGCGCATGCGCGAAAATTGTCTCCCGTTGCTGGGGCAATAGCTCTCTGTAAAAAAATCTATACTTGCGTTACCGTAAAGCTCGATTCTTTGAGCTCGCTATTAGTAAAACTTCTGAAAAAAATTCAAATGACATTATGTAGCGGCTCAAAATTTGAGTCAAATTCAAAACAGAAACTATCGGCTGCTAGCTCTACTTGAACAATCAGTAAGATTAACTGAAGTATCTAATATATGGTACATATTTGTATAAAATGCTACATAACACCCATATTTAGCAAATTAACAAAACGATACATTTTTTATTTATCCTTCATTTCTTTCAGATCTCTATGTGCATGCGAATATCTTCAGCCGACTTGCGAAATATCCAAACAGCTCCAACTGCTACCTAAGATGATAACACGCGAACGATAAAGGAACGAAGGGTTAGTTGACTTTTATTTTAAATTTTGTTATGTGGTATGACACTTTTATTGATCAGGTGTGAAATGCTACAGAACACCTATACTAAGCATAACCGATACACTATTTTTTTTTTAGTTAGAACTTACGTATAGTTGCCTTTTTTAAAAAAAGTAATCAGAAGCAGACACCTTACCGACAATAATCATCGTGTACATAAATGCACGTTTTCTTAAAATGTCGTCAGATGACGTACTAATTATATGCACTACTTCCGCTCTAGACTTCCCTAGTATTCTCAAAATTGTATTTTAATGACGTTTTTCGCACTTGTATGAACGCAGACTTGTGGCATTTGCGTGTTTTCACCCCAATGTCCCCATAATTTGTAAATTTTTCAAAGAACTGATGTCATGGTGACGTTATTTCTATTTCCTATTCTCCACGTTATACTGACTTTTAGAATATTAATGCCAGTATTTCCGGTATCTTTCTAAAGTGTATCTATCGGAAGAATATGATCATTTAGAAGCTTGAGTGATAATTTAGAGCAATAGAATGATGTCCTCTCTTCCGACTGTACAGAGAAAAAAGTTCTCACCGATAGGTTCGCCTTGTTAGCTTCCGACGGATATTTTCAAATCCATCACCATGTGCGTTACCGCAAAGCTCAGTTCTCGAAAAGGCCTGCTCTTAAAGTTCTATACAACGCATGCATTTTATACTTCATCTGTGTTACATTAGTTAACACATTCTCTTTCCGATGTTGCCAGACTGTAATTATCTTGCTGATAATGTTTCAGAAGTGTAGATTTTGAACGATTAGACAGTCTGTTCGTGCGACAATTTCATACATCTGTTAAGATCAGTTTTTGCGTAAATTTTATAAAGAAATTACCGATTTAATGAATCGAAACTGTAAGCGATTCGTATTGATAAATAATGAATTGTGATTGTTTCAGGTATGTCTGTTTCACTACGATTGACAAAAATTGCACATCTACTTTCAAGCTGATGAAAGCACGACATCAAGATGTAAGCTAAGAAAGAAGATGGTAATTTCCGGCCACAAGTGTCAAAATCTTAAAATTAGGGTAAGTCTTAATTTTTATTGGTATGCTTAATTTATTTCGCGTGTGGGACATGGAGCAAGTCACGTGACAGGTTTTCGATACTGTACAGATTTTTTATTCGTAGATGTGTGATACACTAATACTTTATTTAAATGATAAAACATTATATTTTTGTATGTATATTTTATCATTTTTTTAAAAAAAAAGTAAGAAAAAATCTTGGGTCACGTGACACGTTTCGTCCATCTTCGTAACACACAGTAAGTTTCGACCATCTTCAACTTTCGCTTTCGGATGGCTGTGACCTAGTTCACACGATCCTGTCCACGATTGGAGACGCGCAAATTTCATACTGATTTTAAAACATTTTTCGGAATGACATAACGTGTAAGAAAGATAGAAACGTTGCTCTTATAATAAATTTACTCATCGATTGCGTTTAATTCATAAAGTTGTTTTCATCCAGGCTTTACACTAGCGGATCCAGAGGGGGGCGCGTCCGGCGCGCATCCCCTCTAAAATCGCCGGAGCATACGTATTTTGTCTTTTGTTTGGGTACAATTACTGCAAAAAATATACATGTTTCTCGTTCGCTACGCTCACGTACATTATTTGTCTTTTGTTCTGATTGAAAATAAAAAAAAAAGTATTTTTTCACGCTCGCTTTGCTCGCATGTGTGAAAAATATGCATTTTTCTTGCTCGCTACACTCGAATACGTAATTTGTCTTCTGTTCTGGGTTAGAAATATAAAATATGAGCCGCGCCATGAGAAAACCAACATAGTGCGTTTCCGACCATCATTGATCCAGACCAGCCTGTGCATCTGCAGTCTGGTCATGATCCATGATGTTCGCTAACAGTTTCTCTTATTCCAATAGGCTTTGAAAGGGAACAACTTGTATCCTTACCAGACTGTACGGATGCGCAGGCTGGTCTTGATCCATGTAGGTCGCAAACGCACTAGGTTGGTTTTCTCATGGTGCGGCTCATATGTATTTTTTCTCTGTCGCATAGGTAATTTGTCTTTGGTTCTGGGTGAAAAAAAATGCATTGTTTTCTCGCACGCTCTGCTTGCACATTTAAAACAGAATGAGTCCTAGGGAAACCCTCCCCATAAAAGTCTTCAGAAATCTGGCTAAGAAATTCCGAGATACTTACGAAAGAATTAGTCTGAAAATTCATAAAACATTACTTTAATTAATATGTTACTTGAATTGATTTTGTCACAAAACCTGTGATTTGTGAATACCAGATAAAGTACCTAAGAACACACAGAATGCACCAGATGGGGCAATTGTTTTCAAAATTTTCAGGGCAGCATGACCCCAGACCTCACTAGTTGCCCTACACTACAAATAATCTACGTCCCCTCTAACACCAAATCCTATATCCGACCCTGCGTTTTCCTAATTAATCACCTTTTAAACATTACTTCCGGTTTATAAACGTGTAGAACTACCTGCTCAGTAGGTAGAGCGTCGGTTCACGAATCGTGGGGTCGCGAGTTCGATCCTCGGGCGTGGCGTATGTTCTCCGTGACTATTTGATAAACGACATTGTGTCTGAAATCATTAGTCCACCACCTCTGATTCATATGGGGAAATTGGCAGTTACTTGCGGAGAACAGGTTTGTACTGGTATAGAATCCAGGAACATTGGTTAGGTTAACTGCCCGCCGTTACATGACTGAAATACTGTTGAAAAATGGGTAAAACCCAAAAACAAAAACAAACAAAAACCTGCTTGTAAAATGAGAACTTCATGAGTCTTCATCATGTTTCAGATGTTTTTAAAGAATGAACTGTTACAAATTAACTTTGTATTTGTTTGCATACAAATACCATATTTAATATTAATCCTACTTGTTGATAAATACTATTGGAACACAAAAGGTACATGTCTGTGTCATAAAATCATCTGATGAATAATAATTGTATTCCACAAAATAATCATATATATGTATGTGCGTTGCACGTCTGTGCGACAGTGCGTGTGCGTACAAAATGTGTGTGTTTGTGAGTTTGTGTGTTTTAATAGAGATGTTTTACTAGATGATTTCATTGGTATTTGTATACGTGTTCGAATTAAATAATTTATATTTCAGGTCGAAGAGAAATATACGTCTCCTTGCGGTAAACCAGAATACAGCACGGCATTTTGCTTCATATACGTGTTATTCAAAAGACAACAACAGTTTAAAGCCAAAGGAACCCAATCTAACAAATTGTGTCAGTCGTTGGACATTCTACATCATGATCTGTTGTATCGTTTGGAAATTCTCCCCTTTGCTGATGAAATACCTTCTATCATTTAATGGATATTTAACTAGAACAGAACGGAAGAGAACAGAACAGAACGGACCAGAACAGAACTCTCAGTCAGCATTTAAATCTCTATAAACGGCATCGATATTGCTATTTAATTTATCATATATTTATCGATTTATAACTGGTATTCTGCGGACTCCGTAATTGATCCTTTGACTTTTTCTTGAAAAAATATTGAAAAAAAACGTTGATGACCGATAGGGATTTGGGGTTTTTGCTTTTTATCCGAATTCAGAAAGCAGCATAATAAAATAAGAAAAATTTGATTTCACGATTTAAAAAAAATGTTTCCCCTTTGGGAGTTATTTTGACATGGGAAATGGTTAGATTTTGGGGTTGGGGTTTAGGGTTTGGGAAGGGTTGGGGGTAGGGTTAAATCGTATGAGATGAATGGAATGAATGACGGCGGGTGTTTGGGTTTGGGTTTTTTGTGTGTTTATTTCGTTTTTTTTGGATAAAAAAACCCCACGTGATGCGTGCGCAATCTTTTTTTTAAAAAGAAAAAAAAACGTTTATTTGTAAATTTGGAAAATTTTTGGGTTTTAAACAGCTTTTCATAAAAGAGAAAAAAGTGTTCTTTTTTCAAAAAAAAAAAATTTTGGGATTTGGGGACATAGAGAAAGTTTTTTATCTAAAATTTTATTTTAATGCACTTATATTTTTGTAAAAAGGGTTTATATTGGAAAAAAAATAATTTTTAAAATTTGGGTTAGAGTTGGGGTTAGGGTTAGGGACAGTGGAAACTGCTAAAGTTTTTAAAACAATGGTGGTTTTAATGCTTATTTTCAGAAGGGGCGCACTTAGTTCATCGGTGGCTCTGGTATGTCCAAAAGGGGGTTTAAAAAATGCTAGGAAACGGCTTTTTAAAAAGTGGCTCTGATTGAGGGACAATGGCCCCGGGGAAAACCTCCTGGCGGCCGTGTCCGATTTCCCGCTTCACGCTGGGGGGCTAATAACTTTGTTTTTTCCGGACGGTTGGACGCCCGTATGAACACCAGCCCAAAACGGCTGTAGCGCTTCGGTCAGGGGGGGGCAGCCGATATGATTTTGGCCCCCTTTGGGAAAACCCCGGGGCCAAGGGCCCTTGTCCAAGGGTTGAGGAAATTCCCCTTCGGAGGGGCCCGTTCCCCCCGAGTCACCAATTTTTTCTGCAACAGACTGGGGAACCCTTTATGAATAAAACATTTTTTACTTTTTTTGCCCGGTTTTAAAAAGGGGGGGTCTTAGCTGAGACGCCCAAATTGCCTAAAACAAAGGCATAAAATAGTATGCTATCAAAAAGAAATAAGCGAAAAACGAAAAAATTTGGCCCCTGTAAATAGGGTTTAAAATTTAGCTATTTTCGCCCTTTCCGAATGGCAAGGGGCTCTAAGTTCTGTACTTCTGTTAACATCCAAAAGGGGAGATCTTTACGCTTTTTAGGGGTTATAATTTTTTTAGTTTAAGCCCCAATTACTACAAAAGCTGTTTTTAAAAGAAAGTTTTCACAAACAAATAGTGGGCAAAAAAATTAAAATGCGCTGTAATTAAGACAAAAATCGCTATGTTCGCACTTTGGGTTGGGGCCCAAGGGGCTTTTAATTTCTGTTCCCCAGTTATCGCAAGCGATGAATATCGACTGTTCGGAAAAAGTTTTTTTAGCTAAGCCCCAAACCTACAAAAACCGGGTAAAAGAATGGGATGCTGCAAAAAGAAAAAAGCGGAACGGTTTAAAAAATGAGCTGAAAAATAAGGCAAAAGTCGCTTGTTGGGCCCCTTTCGGAAGGCAAGGGGCGAAATTTCTGTTCTCCAGTTCTAAACAATAAATTATCTGATGTTGGGGATAGGGGTTTTTTAGCAGAGGGCCATAATACAAAAAAAAGGTATAGAATGAATGCTGCCCCAAAGAAAAAAAGGCGAGAATCGGTAAAAATGCGCTGAAAATAAAGGCTAAAATCCCCATGTTCGCACTTTGGGGAAGGAAAGGGCCTGTAATTTCTGTTCCCCAGAATACAAGCAATGAATTTCGACGTTCGGGATATTTTCCCTTTAGCAGAGAGCCATCCCTAAAAAGAACGGTATAAAAATGAAATGCTTCACAAAGAAAAAAGGGGAAAAACGGAAAAAAAATGCCCCCGAAAAATAAGGTTTAAAATTTCGCTATTTTTGCACTTTGGGAAAGGGGCAAGGGGCTGTAATTTCTGTTCCCCGTTATCGCAAGCAATAAATATCTGACTGTTCGGGAAAAAAGTTTTTTTAGCAAAGGGCCCCTAACCTACAAAAACAGGAAAAGAATATATGTTTGGCCAAAAAAGAAAAAAGCGGAATGGGAAAAAAAAATTCACTGTAAAAAGGGGTTTAAAATCGCTGTTTTTCGCACTTTGAAAAGGGCAGGGGGCTTTTAATTTCTGTTCCCCTTTTTTAAATACAAGCAAGAATTTTGCCCTTTTTGGGGATATAGTTTTTTAGCAGAGAGCCGTCCCTAAAAAAAAACAGGTATAAAAATCCTTGCTATCACAAAGAAATAAGCGAAAAATGGAAAAAAATGCGCTGCAAATAAGGCTAATATAGCTTTTTTCGCATTTCGGAACACAAAGGGTTTTTCCCTTTCGTTCCTCCCTAAACCCCGGAACAACGGATCTTGGTGTTTAGGGGAGGGAATTTTTTAAAGCTATGTGCCATCCTACAAACCCCGAAAAAAGAAAAAATATGCTATCCAAAAGTTTAAAAGCGGCCATCGGGATAAAAACGCGCTGTAAATAAGTCGGGAAAAAAGCTTTTTTTGGGCCTAATGGGAAAGGGGAAAAAAAAGGGGCTATAATTTTTGTTTTTTCTATCAGCGGGCCCCCAAGGGAATATCGGCTGTTTTCTGTATGACTTTTTTAGCTAAATCCTCCCCTAAAAGAACACGTATTAAAAAAGTATGAAATCCCCGGAAAAAACCCGGGCCCCGGGAAAAAATCGCGTTTGCTAAAAAGGGGCCAAGGGCCCTTTTTTTTGCGGCGGCGGGGAGGGTCTCGAACTTTTGCCCCCTGTGCTCACTGAAAGCATGCAAACCCCGGCTTTTTTATAGTCCCGTTTTTGTAGGGAAAGTCGTTTAGCAAAAAAAGAAAATATAAAAATTATATGAAACACCATCGCACTAGCGGCAATAAGAAAAATGCCTGCCCGCTAAGGTTTAAAATGGCCGTTGGCGTAAGAATGTGTAAAAAAATGACAAAGAAAGGGAAAAAAGCATATTTTCTTCAGGGTGGGAAAATGCCCCCAAAAAAAAGGCCCTCAAAAACCCCCAAAGTCCGAAAATCATCTTTTTTTTTAATTTTGGGTATGTTTAAAATTTCCCGGCTACTTTCTTATGTGGGTATATTCAAGCAGGGGATAATTTTTACGTGATTAAGAAAAACATAAGTATACAAAAAATTGTCTATCAGGGGACCGTCTCTAACTACAGGGGCCCAAAAACCCCTTTAAAAAAAGCACAGGGAGAGGCCCTTTTAACGGTCCCAAGATAAAGGGGCGCTGCGAGGTGCCCGTTACCCCGGGGGTTTCTTTATGTTTTTTGGGGGTTTTTCGGGTCCGCTTTTTTGCCGGCGGGAGGGCCCGTGACTGGGTTAGGTTAAAACCTGCAGACGGATTTTTCCCAAAAGGGTACCGAAAAAAAGGGCCCGCTGCGACCCCCCGTTCCCGAGTTATGGCCATTTAGTGTTGACCCCTTCTTTTTATCAAATTTCCTATAAATCAAGGGGGCCAATGGTAAAGGGGGAGAAACGGGTTACAATATCTCTAGAAACAAAAAAAAAACGGTCTGGAGCGTCTTTACGCGCAGAGAGAGGGTTTTTTGGTGTCGTTGGAAAGCGCGGGCCAAAGACCAAACCAACGGTATCGAGAACACCCGGCCCGACGCCCCGTTCTCCCCCAAAAATTTCCCCCAATAATTCCCGAAACAAAAGGTTTTAAAACCCCTTTTTAAAAAGTACCTCTTAAAAATCCCCCCCAAACCAAAAACGGCTCTGGAGCTTTTTCTTCTTTGGGCGAAAGCGGAGAGGGTTTTTTGGTGTCTTTTCAAAAAGCGCAGCCCAAACCTAACCCAACGGAATGGGAAAAACCAGGGTCGCGGGGCCCCCTTTACGGCCGCCCACAGTTTGATTCAATGTTTTTTAATCGGGGGAAACGGGTGAAAAATGCAGAAAACGGCCCCCAAGGGCCCGAACCAGAGGTCAAAAATGAAATTGATCTTGTTTACTTTTGGAAAGGTCTGGGGCAGTTCCTTTTCCATTGGGAAACCAAAGAAAACAGGGCCCTGGGGGACACCCGACCGTCCTTGGTACCGGCAAAGTGGGGTGGGGCCGGGGCAAGAAACGGCCGGCCTTGAGCAAGAACCCGGGACGGGGATGGCAAAGAAAATCCGATTTTCCCTTTTGTATCTTGGAAAGACCTTTCCCAACGGTCCCAAAAACCAAGGCCTGCAAAGTCCCCTTTTGTCCGTGGCGACCGATTATAGCCCTTAGAAAACGATTTTCAGAGGTTTGGGGGCCAGCGAAGCGGTTTGCACGGCCCCCCCCCAAGCCCGGGTTCTTGTCAGGGGCCGAGGCTTGAGGAACCTTTCCAAGGGCCCCCAAAAAACCACCCGCGGCCCCCCTTTCCCGGCCCACGAGTTGGGGCCTTTTTGTTTTTGCCTATCTTTTTCCCAAAGTCCATAACTTGGTCCAAGGGACCCAACCCCTAAAAATTCCCTTCTAGAAGACCAAAACGGCTTTTGGAGGGGTTTCGTTTTTGGGGCGCAGCGGCGAGATGGTTTTGGTGTCTTTTGGAAAGCGCCCCCGACCTACCCAAACGGAAACGAAGAACCATGTCGCGGGGCCCCCGTACGGCCGCTCCACAGCCGTTTCAGTGTTTTAAAAATCGGGGAAAGCGGTGAGAAATGCAAAAAAAGGGCCCACCAAGGCCGAACCAGGGGGTCGAAAAAATTCATGATCTTGACACCTTTTAAAAAGGGTCTCGGAAATGTCCTGTCCATTGGAAACCAAGCGGGCCCCCCTTTGGGGCCCCCGACCGCCGCTTTAGGTCCCGGCAAAGGGGGGGCGGCCCGAGGCTCAAGTTAGGGCCCCCGCCCACTGCGCGAGAACCGGGCAGGATGGTAAAGATATCTCGTGCCGTCTTTTTTAGGTCTTGAAAAGCCCTTTTAAATGTTCCCAAAACCCAAGGCGTGCAAATTTTTCGTTTGCCCCCGGGCGACCGATTATAGCCCTTGAAAGGGTTTTCCCAGAGCTTTGGGGGCCCCTGTAGCGGCTGCAGGGTTCCCCCCAGGTCCGGGTTCCTAGTCAGGGGACGGGGCTTGAGGGGGCCCTTTCAACGGTACCAAAACCAGCCCGCTCCCATTTCCCCTTTTCCCGATTTAGGGCCATTTTGTTTTGGCCTATCTTTTTCCCAAAAGTCCGATAACTCTGACTGCTACTTTTTACCTCTACAATACAAAAAGGGCTCTGGGGCGTTCTTTCTTTATGCGCAGCGAGAGGGTTTTGGTGTCTTTTTGGCCCAGCCCCCCCCAAAAGCCCCTATCCAACGGTATCGAGAACCCTCGGCCCCCACCCTCGTTCTTCCCCCCCGTAGGGGCCAAAAAATGGCCGAAACCAAGGTTAACCCCGTATGAAGTAGTATGCCCACAGTTTTCGCGATTCCTTTTAAAAAATTTCCCAAGGCGTAGATTGTAAACGAGTGGACACAGCCACATGTATGGGGTTTCCTTTTGGGAAAAAGAGTCGGGCGTTTAAAAAACTTGGTGCCAACACCCTTTTGGCCATTTCCCGGGTTTGCACGTTTTTCCACCCTGGGGGGACCTTTTTTGAAACGAAAAACCCGGGAAAATGGGGATTTAAAGGGTTTTAGCTCTTAAAAGAGCCCTTTTCCCAACGTTTCCGGGCCCCCCATGCCCCCTCCCCTTTTTCCCGGGTTTTCGGCCGTGGTAGCCGGATAAATTTTTTAGTCTGGGCCCCCTTTTAAAGGCTTTATGGCCGCGAAAACGGGACCAAAAGGCGGGATAAACGGCCCCCAAGGCCGAACCAGAGGTCGCAAAAAACATGATCTTGATCCCTTTGGGAAAAGGTCTCGGCAGGGCCCTTCCATTGCTACCAAGTTTTTAGGGCCCGGGGAACACCCGCCCACCGCTCTAGATCCCGGCAAAGGGGGGGTCGGACCGGGGTCAAGCGTACGGCGGGCCCCTGCGCGAAAACCGGACCCAAAGGGCAAAGATATCTCGAGGGCCCACTTTTTGGCCTTGGGAAAAACCTTTTTTCCAACGGTACCTCAGTCATCCGGGCCCCAAAGAAAGGGCCGCCCAGGCCGTTTAAGATTTCAAGAGCTTTCTAAATTATTGAAAATGTGCCGTCAAAGGGCGTAAGCATTTATAACACTTCTACGGGGGACTTTCATGGGACATTTTGGGCCCCATAAAAGGAGAGAACGAGGTCAGACCCGCGGGGTGGGGTTTTCCCTTTGGAAAAGGGGTCGGGCCCCAAGCTCTGCCCCATGGGTGTGGTTCAGTGGGCCCCGGATTGCAAAGGGGACTCTGTAGGTCCGTTTTTTTTGGGCCAAACATCGCGAAAATGCTTTTTAAAAGCGATGTAATGACTGCCCGGGGCTACGCCCGGGCTCCCCTTTCCCAGTACTTTGGTTTCCTTTGGGAGAAGTTTTTGGGCCGGCTGCAGACATTACACCCACCCAAGAGAGGAAAAGGGGATAGTAGGGCCCCCTTTTAAGGCCCGGTTTGGATTAGTTTTTGCGACCCTGCAGCATGCAGAAACACTTTTAGAGCAGCTTTTTTGGCCGCGCGATAGGTTTTCCCACCCTTTGGAAGGTTTTCCCAAGACCTTTCTGTCGGTATCAGAATAACTCGGCTCCGTCCCCGGCAGCCCCCCGGGCGTTTTTTGGCCCAATCTTGTTTTGCCAGGGGACGTTGAAGGCCTTTAAAAATTTCACATTTGACCCAAAACGGATTTCGTACCGAGTTGCCCTGGAAACCGCTGGTAGGCTATCCTCCCCTTTCCCCGGGCCCCCAGTCCCATTGCCCTTTAGGGGGCTGTTTGGCCCCCTCCAGGCCGTTTAAGTTTTTCCATGGGGGTTGTCGCAGTTGCGCCCCTTTAAACCCATTGCCGTAGTGTAAAATAAAGGTAACAAAAAACGGCCCCTTTCCGGACCGGCACATCAGACCCGGCGGGGTTTTTTGGAAATCGCGGGTTAGGCCCTGCCCGGGGCCCTTTCCAAAGGGTTAGAAAAACCCTTCCCGGGCTGGCCGAGAGATTTTCGCTCCAGGGCTGTTTTTGTGTTCCCAAATTTAGTAACCCAATACCCACGGGAGACATTGTTGTTTGATGATACTTTTCGCTCCTGCTGCCTAAACGGCTGGTGCCACGGACCTCGAGACTTTCACTTGTCGGCGATCACTTTTTATGCCGCGTCGAAAGAACCCGGGCCCCGCTCTCCCACATCAGCCCTTCTCGAGCTACGTCTTCAAGCAAACGGGCCCGCTTTTGCAAATGGGGAAACCCCGGGTCTTTTCAAGAAAACAGGCCCCCTGGTCTACCCTCCGTTTTTTTTCCATCCGCGCCCAAACGGTTGGTGCCACGGTCCCGAGACTCCCCTTTTTTCGGACACTCGGCGAGCTGCGTCGAATGAGACCGGGGGGTAGCTCTTGCGACCAACCCCTTTCAAATTCGGTCTGTCGGCCATGTGCACTAGGGAAAAACCTGGGGGTTTTTCAAAGCAAACACCCTTGGTTTGACTCAAACCCTTTTGTTTTTTCCCTCCCGTGCCCCCCGGTTTTGGGGCCAAGGTTTTTGAGACTTTCACTTCTTTTTGGGTCCTCGGCCCGCCCCTTTGAATGAGGGCCGGGCCCTGCTCTCTGCGACCACCCGTTTCTCAAATTTGGTCTTTTCGGCCATGTGCACTAGGGAAACCTGGGGCTTTTCAAAGCAAACAGGGGCCCTTGGTCGACCCAAAAAAGTTCCGTTTTTTTCCCTCCTGCTGCCCAAAAAGGTTTGGGCCACGGTCTTGAAACTTCACTTTTTTCGGATCACCGGCGAGGCTGCGTCGAATGAATCGGTCCTGCGACCCCGCCGGGTTTTCGAGTTACGCTTTCGAGGGAAAGGAAATGCTTGTGCACTAGGGGGAAAACCCGGGTCTTTTCAAGTGCTCTACCCTCCTGTTTTGTTTTTTTCCAAACCTGCTGTCCAAAAAAGGTGGGCCCCGGTCTTTAGACTTTCACTTCTTTTTAATTTCCCCGGCGAGCTGCGTCGAATGAGACCGGTCCCCGCTCTCTACGACCACCGTTTTGGCCCCTACAGAGGGGTTTTTATTTCTTTTCGATACCCCCATTTTAACCCCCAATCTAAATATAAGGGAGCAGAGTAGAACCCCCTGCACATCTCCCGTATGGGATAGCAAAAAAGATATGGGGGGGGGGCCTGCCCCGGCCCAAGTAGATAGGGGGGCCCCCGCTTCTCCCCGAATACTGTGGACGGTACATATAGTCCCCCAAAATGTGCCCGAGACCCCGGGGGTTGGCAGCGGGGGGACCGTGTATAAGGCCCCTTGCAGTAAGGGATCCCAGGGCCCTCGATAGGGCGGTGGAGCCCCGGCCCGGGGTGCCGGCGATCGGCCCAGAGCTGGCGAAAAGTTGGGGGCCCGGGTTTAGGCTTGAGTAGCCCTTTGGGAAAAGGGTGGGCATGTGGTGGCGTCCCCTGCGTTTGGCCGAAAAGCGGGTAAGGGAAAGCTGGCATATAGAGGGGTTTTCCGGGGAAGGCAAAAATAGCAGGGGCGAGAACGGTTCTTTTCTACTGCGGGAAACCCCCCTCTGTTTTTTTGCTCTCTCCCAGCCCTTCGGCCCACACCCCGGGGCCCCCCCAAAACGCCCGCTCCGGGCCCATCGCCGCTGCACACTGGCCGGCACCGCCGCCATCGAAAAGCGGGGCTCCCCCCACTGCAAAGGGGGGCCCTTTTAAAAACCCCGGGCTCCCCGTGCTAACCCCCGCTTTGGGTTTTTCCATCCGGGTGCCCAAACGGTTTGGCCACGGGCTTGAGCCCTTTACTTCTTTTGGATCCCCGGGGGAGCCGCTTTGAATGAGACCCGGGCCAAGCTCTCTGCGACCCCCGTTCTCACAAATTCGGTCCCGTCGGACATGTTTACAAAGGGGAATCCTGGGTCCCCCTTTTTAAGCAAACAGGCCGTTTGGGCAACTTATGTTTTTTTTTTCCATCCTGCGCCCAAACGGTTGGTGCCACGGTTTTTGAGAAATTTCCTTCTTTTGGTCACTCGGGACCGGTTTGAATGAGACCCGGGCCAAGCTCTCTGCGGGCCACCCTTTTTTAAAATTCGGTCTGTCGGAAAAAGGCACAGGGAAAACCTGGGTCTTTTTTAAAGCAAAAAAAGGCCGTTTGGGGCCCCTACGTTTCGTTTTTCCCTCCCCGCTGCCCAAAAGGGTTTGGGGCCCCGGTCTTTTAGACTTTTTACTTCTTTCGGATCACTCCGGGCGAGCTGCGTTTGAATGAAAAACCGGTCCCCCTCTGGGGACCAGCCGTTCACGACTTACGCTTTCAGCAAAGGAAACTGCTTTTTGCATAGGGAAATCCCGGGGCTTTTTAAGCTGCTCTACCCCTGTATTTTTAATTTTTTTTTCCCGCTGCCCAAACGGTTGGGCCCGCTTGAGGGCTTTCACTTTTTTTCGGACACCGGCGAGCTGCGTCGAAAGAGACCCGGGCCCCAGCTCTCTACACCAGCCCGGGTTTTGGGGCCCTACAGAGGTTTTTATTTCCCGTCGATACCCACAAAAATTTTTCGCAAGGAACCCTTTTTATAAGGGGCATGAGTTTAAACAAAACACTAATTTTCCATTTTGTATAGCAAAAGAAATGGGAGAGGCGGGTGCCCCGGCGAAGATAGGTAGGGGGCCGCCCCCCTTCTCCCCCCGAATACGCTGGACGGTGCTATAGTCCCAAAGTCCCCGCCCGACGACCCCGGGTGGTTGGCAGCGGGTTTGACCCTGTATAAGGGCCCCCCTTTCAGTAAGGGAGCTTTAATCCCCCGGGGCCCCAACCAAAATAAGTCACAAATTAAAAAAAAATTTAAAAACCCCGATTTCAAACATACTATTTTGTAAAAAAACCCTTTTTTCCGGGGGAAACTTGGGGGAAAGAAAATATTACTTCCTTTTTTTACTCATTCATAAAACTAGCGTAAAATTTACCCCAGATTTCCAAAAAAGGGCTATTGTCTAAAAACACTCAACCGATTTAAAAAAAAAAACGGTTTTTTTATAAAGTAAAAGAAGATATACCATAATTTGCTTTTGTGTTATAATAATAACAGTTTTGTGACATTTTTTGAAAAAAGGAAAAAAATCAGTTTTAAAAAAAAACTAGCCAAAAAATTTTTTGGAAAAAAATTTTAATACTGGTTTTTCCCGTTTAAATAAACAAAACTTTTGTTTTTGCTATAGTGTTAAGTACCCTAAAACTTTTGGGGCAGTTTAGTATTTGGCGTTTAAAAAAAAAAAAGGATTTAAAGATTTTAAAAAAGTAAAATTTGGGTTATTTTTTTTTACTGACTTTTAAAAAATTTTGTTTTTGACAAATAAATTTTCTTTTCTTTTGAAGGGTTTTTAAAAAATTTTTTTATTTAATTTTATTTTAGGGGTTTTGAAAAAAGTTCTTTAAAAAATTTTGATTGTCTAAAAGGGGGGTTTTGGGGAGAAAAATTTCCTAACGACCTGATGGGGGGAAAAGGGGAAAGGGAAAATACTCAAAAGAAACATGATCTTCTCATTCAACTATTTGGGAAACCAGGGCGAATTTCAAATACTTTAAGAAAGAGAAAACTAGTTTTTAAAAAAAGAAATTTCAGATTTAAAAAAAAAGTACTTCTAAAACAATGACGTCGTCTATCAAAACAAACGAAAAATGGAAAAAAAATTTGGAAAAAAAATTTTAACAATCAATTCAGAAAAAGAAAGGGTTTAAATTTGCGACTTTGATTTCTTGGAGAACCAAAGATTGATTTATGTTTTAAAAGCTTTGGGGAAAGTATGACAAATTTATCAGCTCCCCAACGAAAGGTTTTGGATATTTCTAAAAAATCATGGGTTTTGTTTTTTCAATTTTCACATTGGGAATTTTTTTAATACGTTTAAGATTTTGCAATTACTTCAAAAAAAATATACATTTTGCTTTATCTATTGGGGTAATTTGTCAAAATTTTACAAATTAAGAAATTTTTTAAGAATTTTACTTGTGAAACAAATAACACTCCCAAACCGTAAGGAAATTTTTTCCCTAAACACATGCACGAATGAACCCCTAATATTACGTTTTCTTGAAATTTAATTTAAACCCTAGGATTATTTATAATCACATGCACGAATGAACTCATAAATTTTTTCAAAAAATTAAAAGGGTTTTTCAAATGTGGTTTTTATTTAATCAAAAGCATTTAATGAACATCATTTAAAAAATAGTAAAGGGGAAAAAACGCTTATGAAAACAATTTTTGTTAGTATAAAGAAAAATTTTTTTTCTTGGTAATTTTTAAAACATTTTAATACATTTTAAAAATCATTTTATTAAAATAATTTATAATTGTTTGTTCAATTACTCTTTGATTTTTTAACTTTTAGTAAATTTTAAAACAATAAAACCAAAAACTTTTTTCTTTTAACATTTTTATGAAAAAAAAAACAATAATAAACCCCCGAGTTTTATTTTTTTTTGTCTGGGAAATTGGTTTGTTGTTTTTTACTTTACCCCCGGTTTTATAAATTAATTACCCTCCTTAAAGCCTTTTTTCAGAAAACCCCTGGTTTTTTTTCGAAGTACATATTTTTTAAGGGAACAAAACCCCCAAAGTGTTCCAGGTCCAGCAGAGTTTATCCCAAAAAGAAATTTTTCCCCACTCGTCCTTTCCCTTTTTAATTTTTGTAAAAAATTTTTTCTACTAAATACACCCCCTTTTAAAATTTTTAATTTTTAATTGTTTTACCCCTTTTTGTTCAATTTCAAAGTTTGAAATTGGTTTTTTATATTTTTTTTTTTTTTACTATAGGGGAAATTTGTTTTTTAAGGGTCTTTTTTAAATCCCAAAAAGTAGCCCAAAAACCCTTTGGGTTTCCCGGGGAATTTATAATTCCACCCCGACCCTTTTCCCCTTTCCACTTAACAAAGAAGAATCAAAGGTATCCCTAGACTTCCCGCCCCATAACCCAAAAAGCCGCCATTTTTTTTTTTGTTTTTGTGTTTAAATTTTAAACCTTTCCCGATCCTACTAGTTGCTTTATTTTATTAGGTTTTAAGATAAGGTGTATCATATTTCTCTTATCATTAACTACGAAATCAACCATTCCCCAAATAATTCTAACAACCCCCACTGGCCAAATCCAGAAAAGGGGGTCCAAAGCCTAGAGGGGCTTTAAAATTTTTGGAGCAAATTTTTTCTGCCATTGGAAGGGAAATTTTTTTTCCAACAAACCAGCCCAAAAATCCCAAAAATCCCCCATTTTTACCTTTCCCCGGGCATTTGTTTTTTAAATTTTTAAATTTTTAATCCCTTCTTAAATTTCAACAGCTTTTTTAAAATTTTTTTTTTGTGTTTTTTGTTAAAAGTAAAGGAAAATTTCCCTTAATTGTTCCTGTTTTAAAACTAAAAAGTATGGGAAATTTTTTTAATTTTAAGCTTTTGCTGAAAATTTTTCTTTTGGGCCATCTGTAAGGTTAATTTTTTTATTCAATATAAATTTGGGTTTCCATTATTTATAATTTATAAATTTTTTTTATTTAAACAATAAGGTTCATTTCCAAAAAAGTATTTATTTCAACTGTTTTCCCCATTAAAACAATTGGTAAAAACGATAAACCCTTTCAGTGGGAAGTGTAGTTAACTTAATTGTTAATTTTAAACGCTTTGGAACTTCTGGTTTTTTCTTTCCCTTTTTTTATTCCAAGTTAAAATGAACAAAACCATACAAACTCCGAAAATTAAATCTTTTTTAAGAGGGCTTCCCGTAAATTTTTTTTATTTGGGTTTTTAAAAAAAAACAATTACCCATCATAAATTCTTGAAATACTTGATATTTGTTTTTTGGGTAAAAAAAAACCCCCTTTTCCCAAATTCAAACGACAAGAACTCAAAGTACAAATTTTAATCATCCTTTGCTGCATTAAGTTTAAATGTATCTAATAAATTTGGATTATGTTTTTTGTGAATTACTTTTTTTCAGGTCTTGTAAATAAACAAATTTAAAAATTTTTGGTTTTTTTTTACACCAGCCGATATTCTAAAAGTTGTATTAATTGTTTTGTATCAGTTTTTGCCCTCATCCTTTCCCAAGGTTGACCATCTTCTTTTTGTAAAACTTTCAGAAATTAAAATTTAAATCAAAATTCCCCTTAAAACCCAAAAAAGTGGAACCAAAAGAATTAATTTTGTTACAATTTTCCCCACCTGGTTTACAGCATTAGCTCTAAAAAATTTAATTTAACATACTGCAGCGCAGTTGGTTTCTTGAATTCGACTTGGAGGTAAAATTAAATTTTTTAACCCCTGAAAAAAAGAAAAACAAATTTTAAAGGGAAAATTTTTGTATTTTTCCTCGGGACCCCCTTTGGGTTAATCCTTTTTTTAAAAAACAAAACCCCAAAAAATTACAGTAGCAAACAGTAGCAAACAGTAGCAGTAGTATCTAAAAAAGATAAATTTATTTTTTTCCAGATGATTTTTCATAAAACCCGGGCAATTCAAACCCCCCTCCCTTTTCATTTACAACCCTTTTTAAATTATTACCCAAACAAAAACCCAAATTTTTTCCCTTTTGTTTAACCACCAACTGATCGATTTAAAGGGAAACTGCCTTAAATTAGGGGAATTTTTATCTCCACCCCAAATTATTTTCCCTTAGCAAACTATTTACTTATAAAACTTTCTTCAAAATAAGCATTAAAAACCCAAACAAAATATGAGCTTCTACATTTAAATTTTAAAGGGATATCCCTTTTTTTTTTTTGCTTAAAATTATTTCCTAGGGGCAGAAATTAAAACTGTATCTAATTGAAAAAGGAGTTAAATTTATATCTTTCACAATATTGTTTTTTTCTAAACATGTATATATTATATAATTTTTTTTTTTTATTAAAAATTAAAAACTTTAGATTTTTTTTTAAAGTTAAACTTAAAAATTTTAAAAAGTTAAAAAAATTTTGTTTTTTTAAAAAAAAAACTGTTAATACGTTTTAAAGTTTTCCCAAACCCCGACAATTTCTAATTTTGTCTTTTTTTAAAATCCTCCCCTTTTACTATTTTTACTGTTATTCATTTTTTGTAATTCCTTAGCAAAATTTAAAAAACCCCAAATGCCGGGCAGGTTTCTTTTTAAATTTTCAAAAAATTTTTTTTACAGCTTTTAAAATTTCCCCAAATTCCCGTTCCAAAATTTTTTTGTTTCCACTTTCTAGTGGGGGCTTTTCCGTGTTTTTTAATGCTTTTTTTTTCCAGCTGTGCAAAATTGGGAAAATGCCCCTTTTGCTTTAAAACCCTTTTTTGTTTAAAAAGTCAAAGATACCTTTTCCCTGTATATTTCTTCTTTTGTCTGAGCGTAAAGCTCAAAAGGGAGTGAAAACCCAGTCTGGAAACAACAAACCCTAAAAAATATTCCTTTATTTTTTCATAAACTTTCTTGTACTTATAAAAACTAAAATTTAAATTTTTAATTTTTTTTAATTTTTAGTGTAAAAACTTGTTTCAACCCATTAAAATTAATTATTCTACCAAAAAACATCTGTAATATAATTTAATTGGAAATTTTTAATTAAAATTAAAAAATTTCAGAAAATCCAACTCTTTTTGGTTTCTTTTGTAAAAGGATAAGCTCTTTTTAAATCTGAAGTACTTTTAAAACCTAGATAAATCCTGAAAACCAAACAAAATGTGAAAATTTCAATAAATCACAATGAAAGGGAAATTTTTATCCCCAGAGTTAGTTATATTTGGTGTTTTAGTTCCCCATTCAGTTTTTTTTTTAAAGCTTTTTTCTCAATCCAAGCAATGTATTAAAATTTTTTTTTCCAAAATCCAAAAATAAAATTTCTTTTTTGGAAAACAAAATCTTAAAATTTCTTTAAAACAAATTCCAAAAATTAAATTTGGGGCAAAGTCCCGAAATTTAAACCCAAAATTTTAAACCCATTACTTTTTAATGTTTCCCCAATTAAATATTAAAAATTGTGTAATGTTAAAAACCCTTTGTAAATTGATATCTTTCCCCTTACCATTTTATAAAGAAATCTTTTATTATCTATTCATCACTTTAAAAATTTTGCCAAGGGAAATTTAAGGTTAATAATCCAAAACCCACAAAATAAGTTTTAAAAATTTTTTTTTATCTAAAATTTAAAAAACGAATAAATCTGATTGGGAAATCACTCGGAAATAATTTTTTTTATCTTTAACGTTTTAGAACTTAATCTATTTTTTGTTCCATTTAAAATATTAAATTAAAATTTAAATTCAAGGGAAAAAAAATTTTTTTTAAAAATTTCATGTTGTTGGGTAAGAGTGAAATTTATTTTTTAAAAGTTTATCAATTATGCTAATACCTTCATTTTTTAGTCTTTTAATTTTTTATTTCCCCCATTTGACCCCCAAATTAAATCCAAATCAATTTAAACCCAATTTTTTTGGTTACAAAGGACAAAAAGTCATTTAAACCCTTTTCCTCTAATTACTTTTTTAAAATTTTATTTGATTCCTTTTTTTTGTAGGGAATCCCGATTTTCTGTTAATTCTTTGAAAATTTTTTTTGAAAGAAATTTAAAGTTTTTTTTTTTATTGTTTTTATCTTTATTACTCCAAAAATTTCTAAATTCAGAATTTAAAGACTTTTTTTCCAAATTCTTTGATCCTTGCATTAATTTGTTTTTGCCCATAAAGTTTATTTTAAATTAAAAAATTAAATTTTCCTTTTTTCCATTTGGGGGAAAAAATTTATAAGGGTTATGAATATCTTATTCCTTTTTCCCCTTTTACTTTTTTTTCCCGTTTTTAAAAAATCAGTTTATGTCCTCTATTTTTTTATAATTTTTTCCCACTTTTTGCTATAATTGCTTCCTTTTGCTTCAAACGAAATTTTTTTTGTTTTTCTTTCTATTATTGCACCGAAATTTATTACCCCAATTTTTTTTTTTATCCTTTGATGACTTTTCTTGATATTTTTTTACTTCCTTTTCTTTGTCATTTTTTCATTTTGGGTCCCTTTTGATTTCTGTGAAAAAAAACAAACACTTCTTTCGGGGGTATTTAAAATTTTTTTCACTAAAAAAATCTTTAAAACCGTTTTTTTAAAAAAATTTTTTAAATTTTTTGGGCTTGCTCCAATTCTTTTTCCCAATTCTTCTGTTTCTTCGGGAAATTCTCTAGGGGCTTCAAGCTCATCTTCTTCATCCCCAAACCCATAAAAACTTTGGGCGGTAATAATCGTTTTGGGTTCTTGGAAAGCTTTTCCAACCCTTTTAGATTTTCTGCTTCTTGTATTTTTTCACCCAACGGTTCGGGAAATTTTAATGTCAGTTGTTTTTGAATTCCGGGTAATGCTTTTAACTGACTTGACAATTTTTCTTTTTTTACTTTCTTTTTTTTTCAAATTTGGGCTTAAAAATTTTTCAGTAAACATACCCCGGGTTTTTGAGTTTTTTTAAATTTTTCTCTCATTTTTCTTCCTAAGAGCACTAAACTTTTGCCCACAAATTTTTTTCTTATTTTTTATTTCTTTAATTTTTTGATTGCTTTTATATAAAAACGAAAGATAATGTAAAATAAAGAAAAAATAATTTTAAAGATAATGAAATTATTATTTTTAAAAAAGGAAAATTTCCCCAAATTATGATACAAAAAGGTTTAAATCAAAAAACCCTTTAAAAAATTTTTAAACAAAATCCCTTTAGGGCCAGATTCAGTTTTAAAAATTTTAAAATGGGGATTTTCGGGACCCGGGAAAAAAACAAATACACTAATGCATATATTCGAAAACCTTTTAAAAAATTTTAAAATTAAATTATACTTGTATGAAAAAAAACTTAGAAAAATCTAAAAACCCAAGTTTTTAAATTAACAGCTTAAGTCAAATTGCAAAAAAAAAAAAAAAGTAGACCCCAAATGAAAACTTGAATATTCAGCTGATCCCAACTAAATTGAACCCGTGAAAAATTTTAAAACAGAAAAAAAAAAAATTTAGAAATTTTTTGGATGTTTTTGTATTTTGAAGAAAAAAGGGTTAAAAATTAAAAAAAACAAAATACTTTATTAAAGGGACGTCCAAAAACGGGGGGTTTTAATCTTTTTAAAGTCAGACTTACTATAAAACCCCAAAAAAAATTGGGTTTAACGTTCACATTATTTTTTTAATTTTGAAAGCCGGAAAACGAGAAAATTTAAGGATTTTAAATGAAAAAAAATTTTAAAAACCCAAAAATTTTGGGGGCAAATGCAACAAACAAAAAAAAGGTTTTTCCTTAAATATTGACAAACCGGGGGAAATTTTTTAAAAAAAATTTTAAACGGGAAAATAAAAAAATTATATAATGGGAGTTTTTTAATAATATAAAACCAAAAAAAGTAAAACCTGACATTTAAAAATTTAAATTTTAAATTTTTGATTTTGGGATTTAAGGTTTAAAGCTCAAAAAAACCAATTCAAAAAACTTAAAAAGGAACCGGAAAAAGAAATCTTCACAAAAAAAAAGGGAAACCTTGATAACAAAATGAACAATCATTAGATATGGGAGGTAAAACCTTATAAACCAAAGGAACCCCAGAAAAACCCCCAACGAGGGCATTTTTCAAGACGTTTTAAATGTTTAAAAATTTAAAAAAGGTAATAGATAACTAAAATCGAAGAAAACAAATCTATAAAACAAACCTAAAAGGGCCAAAGTAAAGAATATTGAAGAATTAACAAAAGACTTAAAAAACAATTCATTATTAAAGTTGAATTACAAGAAAAAAATTGAAAAAAAAAGAAACAAAGTTTGTTTCTTTTTAAAGAACTTAAAGGGGAGAAATCTTTTTGACAGGGGAAAACAAAAAGAAAGTTTTTAAAAAACCAATTTTGAAAAGTTATACAATCAAGTTCAAAAATTAAAAGATAGTATGATTAAACATAAAAAATTAAAAGACAAATTATTGAAGCTGAAAAAATTTTCCAAATATGATCATTTAAAAAATCAAAACAGAAAAAAATAAACAAAATACTGAAACAAAAAAATTAAGCATAAAAAATTTATTAGAATAATTTCAAATAAACTTGCAGAATAAAATCTGAACGGGAAAAGGCAGCTTCACAAGGGGTTTGATGATCATACACAGCTTATAAAAACCCTTTTAAAAAAGAGCTCAAATTCTAAAATGGGAAGACTTTAAAAAAAAAATTTCGATTTTGGATTAGTACTGTTTGCCCAACCGTCTTAATTAAAAGTATGCAGATTTAAAATAATAAAAAAAAAAAAATTACAAGAAGAAAATAATAAATTTTAAATTCCCTAAATTGAAAAACCCTAAAAAATTGATGACTTGTAGTTGAAAAATCAGTTAAAAAAGGAAAAAAACCCAATCACTGCAAACCGCTAAAGCAATTAACAAAATTTAATGTTCAGCTAGAAAATTTTTAAGAAACAACTGGGAACTTGTTTAGTACTGTTGACACCCCACAATTTAAAGTACGGGGAAATTTAAAGCACTTACGGGTTTTTTAAACAAAAAGAAAAAATTAAATTTTTAAAGATAAATTTAATGAAAAAATTAAAAAAAAAAATAAATAAATCTGGACCGAGTTGAAATATCACTAAAAAAGGAAAGAATCAATAACTGCAAATACCAATAATTACTGCTACTCCCAAAACAATAACACCCTTTGAAGAAAAATTTCCACTAAAACCCAAGAAATTACAAAAGTAAAAAAATGTTTTCTAAACAAGAAACACAGTTACTAGAACAAAAAGGGGTTTTTTTGCCCAAATTTTTTTTGCTTTTTGAAGTTGCTACAACAAAACGAATTGAGATTAAATTGAAAAAATTTTTTTCCTTAAAAAGAAAAATAAAATAATAAAAGAAGAATTTTTAAAAAAGAAATAGAAAAGTAAAACATGAAGTTTTCTCTTTAAAAACTTTTTTTTTAAAAATTTTTTTGATTACGGGGGAAAAAGAAAAAGTATTTTGAAACCCCATGGTGCCTGGTTAAATCAAAAATAAAAGAATGAGTGGTTTTAACTATTTAAAAAGCATTTTAAAAAAAACCTGGAATTAAATTGTAGATTATAAAGTTTTATACACAAAAACCAAAATATAAACTAGGGTGTACCAGATGTTTTTTTGAAGGGGGTGGGTTTTTGTAAAAAAAAAAAAGGGAAATTTTTAAATATAGATATTAAATAATTTTTTTAACGGGGACCAGGCCCCTTTTAACCCGGATCAACCGATTTTTAAAAGTCCAATAACACTTTTATATTTTGGGTGGGGGGGAATGGGGTTTGGAGCGGATTTTTAAAAATCCCTTTCCCTTTGTTTTTTGGTTGGAAAATTTTATAATTTTATAAAATTTCAGCTGAGGACTTTGACACTGATCAGTTTTAAATCCCATGTATAAGGAAAAAAAAACAAAATTTTTTTTAACACAAGGGACAATGTTTTAAAAATTTATCCTTATAACGTTCAACATCTACAAAAGTAATATTTTTCCCCTTTTGGGGGATAGTTACGTTAGATTTCCCATATATGGATGAAATGTATTTAAGATAGAAACCCAAAATTTTTGAGTTAAACTTTATTTTTAATTTAAATTTCTGGTTTTTTATTTAACTGGAATAATTAATATAAAGGGGAAAATTCAATAATTAAAAAAGAAAAAGTAAAAAAATAGAAAGACAAATAGAAAAAACAATTAATAAAAATACCCCCAAAGTTTTTAACATGTTTTTCCCAAGAAACTTTTAGTGGATTAAAATTTTAAAGGAAAACTGAAATGCTAGGGCCGGTTTAGTTCAAAATGGCAATAATGTTTAAAAAATTTGTTTTTTAAATTTCTTTTTAAATTAAACTTTTTGATGGAAATTTAAATTTGATAAAGGAGAAGCTAAATTAAAAACTAAAAAATAAAGAAAAAGTAAAAATTCAAAGTTAAAAATGTAAAAAAATTTAAAAAAAAAAATGAATCTAATTTTTATTAAAATTTTGCTAAAAAAATTTAAAATAAATGATTTTAAATTTTAAATTTTTCTTTAAAATTTAAAAAAATTCGGGGAAAAATTTATTTGGTTTTATAATTTAAGAGTTAAAATTTTAAAAATTAATTTAAGAATTTAAATTTTTAAAAATAAAACTAATTATTAAAAACCAAGAACGAATAAAATTTTTTCGTCATAACATGATAAAATGTTTTTATTTATAACATAGCTGGGAAAAATTTTTGCCCTTTTCAGAACGAAAAAATTTTAAAAATGTGAATTTTTTGGGTTTGAATTAAAAAAAAGTATCTTTGTAATTTTTTTGAACTATTTTTTCCCTTAAAAACAAGTTTTTTAATTTTCCTTTTCATTTTTTAAAAATTAACTTCGGGTTTTTATTTAAATGAATACATTTTTCCCTTTTTAAACCAACAAAAATTTAACAATGGGAATGCCGGGACTTTTAACCCTTTTAAAATTTTTTTAAATTTCTTTTTTAAATTTTTGTCGAAATAAAATTTTGAATTACTAATTTGTAATCACTATTAAAAAAATAAATCTTTGTCCTATAAAAAATCCCCATAAAGCATCTTTTGGTTTTTTTTTTCATAACATAAAGAATCAGTGTCAGGAAAAAATTTACAATTACCCTCGTACTTTTCCTTAAAAGTAATTATAAGAAAATCATACATTAAATATTTTTGGGGTAAATCTTTAAAAGCACATTCCAACATTTAAAAAGGGGCTGTTTTAAAAACAAACTTTCTTTTATTCATGAAATTTCCAAAAAAATTTTTGTTAAAAAATCGTTTTTAACTAACAAATGAAGGGGTTTTGGGTAAGTAAATTTTTAAAAAAAGGTTTTTCCCTCATGAGTTTAATTTAAAATTAATCCTCGCCCTAAAAAATTCTTTTTCTTACCGGGGGAAAACAGAGTTTTTTTTTATTAACTTTAAAAAAGTCCTTTTTCAAATGAAATTTTTTTGCTTTAGATCTTTTTTTTAAATATTTAAAAAAAAAAAAATTTTTTTTTAACCAAGGAGATGAATCAAAAATTAATAAATTTTTGTATTTTTTATACTTTTTAAACCCCCAAATTTTGGGATATAGTTCAAGATTATTAAAATGAACTAAATAATTTTTTTTTTTTTTCATTAAAGGTTTTGGAAACTATTTTTTTACATTTTTTTTTTCCTATTTCAAATTCTTTTTTAAAAGTTTTACTAAAATGGGAAACCATTTTGCGGTATTTTAAAAATTTTTTTTAGGAGCTAAAGGATAAAAAGTTTGGGGTTTTTTTGTAATTCCCTTTTTGGGGGTTCAAGATCACATTCAACTATAAAGTTAGTTTTACCTTTTGCAATTAATTTCTTGAATTGTTTTTCGGATATAAATTTAAAGTTTCCAGAGGGTAAAGGTTGACACATAGCCCAACCGTAAAGGTTATTGGCATCGAGGTACATTATGTATTTGCTGTCAAGTTTAGGATCATAATCTTTCATATATTTATTGTTTGCTTTACTGTATCTGTTTGAAATATAACTTATTCCTCCTCTCAGTACTTTTTCAATAAAAAGATACATATCAATATCAGTTACTAAATCTAACTTAATTCCAGTCATTTTTAACATTGCATCCCAAGCTAAACCAGGGCTACTAAAATAATGACAAGGATCTAATTTGTAGTACTCCAAACATAATTTTCTAAAATTTTCGAATACATCAGCTAAAAGTAATACGTCAGTTTTTAAATATAGATCATGATATTCTCCCATTGTTTTAATTTTAAATTTATTCCAGATATTTTTAGCATAGAGTTTTCGAGTAGAGTAGAAAAGGATATAGTTTTGTGTCCTATAAAGCAGGGTACAGAAACGTACAAAGATGTAGAGGTAAATCCAGAGTTACCAGTAGCATGTAAACAGGAAGTAGTAGATTTGTTAGAAAATTTCTCAGATGTACTGAGAGATATTCCTGGAAATACTAACTTAGTTGAACATGATATTCAGTTGTCAACTACAGATCCGATAAGAGTAAAGGGTTATCCTATTCCTTTTCATTCCAGCCAGTAGTAAAAGAGGAAGTAGATAAAATGTTGGAGTTGGGAGTAATCGAACCATCAAATGCTCCATTTTCCTCCCCTATTGTCCTCATAAGGAAAAAAGATAACAGTATTAGGTTCTGTATAGATTTTCGTCAGGTCAACAAACTGACGGTTTTCGATGCTGAACCTATGCCAAACATGGAGGAAATGTTTTCAAAGCTATCTAAGTATAGATACTTTTCTAAACTAGACTTGAGCAAAGGTTACTGGCAGGTTCCTTTGTCTGAAAAGGCAAAACCCATGACTGCTTTTGAAACCCCGAAAGGTTTGTTCCAGTTCCGTAAGATGCCCTTTGGATTAGTTAACGCACCAGCAACGTTTTGTAGACTGATGCGGAAGGTTTTGAAGGACCTAGGGCACTCAGATAGCTTCATAGATGATATCCTGGTGTATACAATCACATGGCCAGAACATGTAGTAGCCCTTACTGAGTTGTTGTCCAGACTAAGAGAGGCTAAGTTAACAGCAAAACCGACTAAGTGTTTTATAGGTTTTCAGAAGTTAGAATGTTTAGGGCACATGATAGGAGATGTCCAGACCCTTGAACCAGTTCCAAATAAGGTACAGGCTATACAGGATGCCGAGAGACCGAAAACCAAGAAGGCAATACGTTCATTCTTAGGTGTAGTCGGATTTTACAGAAAGTTTATCCCCAATTTTGCCGCCATTGCAGTTCCGCTCACAGATTTGACGAAAAAGGGTCAGCCAAATTTTGTAGAGTGGGGTGAAAGTCAAGAAAAGGCTTTCCAGACTTTGAAGGCTAGCTTAATGGGTCCGCCTATTTTGAAGTTGCCAGATTTAGATCAGACTTTTATATTGAGAGTAGATGCTTCAGATGTAGGCTTAGGCTCAGTATTGCTTCAGGAAAATGATGGAGAGAAATTACCTGTAGCGTATGCTAGTAGAAAATTGCTACCTAGGGAGCAAAAGTACTCAGTGATAGAGAAGGAGTGTTTAGCGATAGTATGGGCAGTAGCTAAGTTTCACCGGTATTTGTTCGGTAAAGACTTTGTATTAGAGACAGATCATCAGCCGCTCACTTATTTGAATAAAGCGAAACTTAGCAACTCCAGGCTGATGAGATGGGCATTGGCATTGCAGCCATATAGGATCAGTATCAGAGCAATTCCTGGTAGAGAAAATGTAGGTGCAGATTATTTAAGTAGAGTGTAGACAGGTGGCTATATTATATGGTGTACAGATAGTGACAGTGTGTTTTTTTTTTTTGCTGTGTTTGCTATTTTCAGTATGTCATTTTGTTTTCATTTAAGAAAATTATAAATTTTCTTTTTAAGGGGGGACGTGTGTCACAAATTGACATACGGGCCTTATATTATCTGTAGTGTAAATGCAGGTATTGCATCATCTTTTTGTAAATTTTTGAGTTATTGAGGTAAATGTCAGATTTCACGCATGAAATACCTCTCATATTTTTCTGTATTTCATAACTTAAATTTCCATGTAAATTTCATTAAATTCTGTTCAGTAATAAGAAAGTTGATATTTTATAAACTTCAGTAATTTATGTTTTTATCCCCAAAACCACTATAATGGGCCTCAAATTGTCAATTTAAATTCGCGCCAAAGTAGTTAGATTTCCCGGCTATATCGTGAATCCCGTGAAAATGACAATAGTCGGAGCTCACGGCTTAGCCGTGAATCCCATGAAATTTAGTATTTGGCGGGACATTATCCTTTAAATAGACTGGACTAGATATGCCTTGCGCACACCACCTTACGACTTTATAGACGAATCTATGTCTGAATTATTTTCTTGCTAGAAATTTATGCTCGATCGAGGTAAGAAATTTATTTGTTAGATTTTTGTATGATTTTTGCATTACGATTTTTATTTGGTAAATTTTTGTTCATTCTACAGAATTCTGTAACATTTACTTTTCGGCATATGATTTTAGCTAGTTTCGGTATGTCAGGATGATTTATTAAATTTTTCAGACTTTTGTAAATTATTTCGAAAGAGGAATCTAAAATGTTTCATTTATATAAGATGTTAGATTTATACTGAAATTTGTAACATGATATTTATAAAGTACTTTGTTTCAAAAACTTATGTCAAACATTTTGTTAATTATGGAACGCCATTACTGCATTGTATTGTTATGTATAAATCTATATGGCAAGTCTAATACCATGTTTGTAATATATTATTGTAATTTGTAATTGTGTGCCAGTCTATAGCACATCTAATTAATGTCCGTTGTAGTGTATGGCATTAGATATTATATGGATGCCAACTCTCATATAACGTTTGATTTACATTGAATTTTGTTAATTTGTAGTTGTAAATAATGGCTGCTGTTTATCATGTCCGTATCTATAATGTTTCATCATATACTTTTCATATCTTTTTCATACTTTAACTTTAGTCTTTTAAGTAAGTAATCTTTGTAATAATGGAAGTAATAAGTGACGTATTTTAATCATGTGACGTTTGAACTTAGTAGCACATATATTTTGTATAAGTAGCACGTATTATTTATGGGAGCCTACGGAGGTATGGTGTACCCAAAGGAGCAGTTTAATGCCCTGACTTATTTGTTTTGCTATGGTGCTTACCATATGTTATATATTTTAGCTTCTTCCGCCAGACGATTTTCCTGGTGATGTCATAACCCGGAAGTACAATGCCCGAGGTTCACTTGTCTTCACTCGCCTGGATGTGATATTCCCAGCGCAGAGCTTTCGTCCCATGGTTGTGCCGTAAACCGCAAAGACGATGATTTTTGTTATCCTCTGAAGTCAGCTCAGGGATGCAATCACCTACCACTATAGGGAGCCAACACGGAATCAACGTATTCACGGTTTAAAGGGACTGTATTTTGAATTTAGAAGCTACGTTTTGTTTGTGCTACTTAAAGTTCACAATTGAATTAAAGAACTGTGTCACGTCAGATTAGAATGGAATTTAAGAACTTTTGTATCTAGAGATACTGAACTTTCTTTTTTTTTCTTTCTTATAATCAGTTTTTTTTTCTTTTCATATCTATTCATTGTTAATAATCATCTTATGTAAATAAATTTGTAAATATTGTAAAGGGTGTTGATTTGTTCTGATGGTTACTGTCGCCGGTACGGCCTTTCCTGTCACAAAGTTATCCAATGATTGAGACATAAACTGGAATGAATCAATAAAGACCAAGTCGTAAATCATAAATGCCATATATCTTTCCATATTGTTAGGAATAACATTAATCTCTTTTTTAAATTTTCCTATTTGTTGCATAATAAAATGACCGTCATAACCTCTTAAATTATGAAAAATAACAGGAATTTTATATGTTAGTCTAAAATTAATATTACATTCTGAGTGAGCACTTCCTCTGAATTTTCCTGTTATATGACAATGATCGCGTACTAGCACTTCACCTTCTATATATTCTTTTTCACAGATATGACAAAACTTTTGTTTTTTAAATTCACTTTCATCTTTTTAAGACATTCTCAAATCTTTGTTAAAATGTTCTTTAAATATTTCTTTACAATATTCCTCTTCCTCAAGCATTTTTTCAATAAATTTATAAACTGCGTTAGGACCTCTATAAATCTGGGTTGGTTTAGTATAACTGTTATCATAACAACAAACAACTTTATAGCCGTAACCACAATCTATATGATTTTGATATGGTTCAGTAAATGAAGATTCAGTTGATGGTAAAGCAGTTAAAACTTTTTTAGTTATTGATTCAAAATCAGCATCAATTACAAAAGGTACTGCTAAACCTTTATGATAATTTTTAAATTGTACTTTACTTCCCTCTTTTGGCATTTTTACGCCTTGGGTACCATTAATAGCTAAACAATTTGGAATATGTTCATTTAATATTCTTTCTTGAGAAAAATGTTGCAGACAGCTTTTACAGAAGTGTTTTTTATTTGCATGTTTTGTTTTGTTAAACATTAATCTATTAAAGTCTTTTATCCAAACATAATGTTGGACTGGGGTCTCTGGTGATTTACAGTCGCCATTTATCTTATCTTTATTAATTAATAACATATCACAGTGTTCTTCGTGTTGATATTTTGATATGTACAATGGATAAATTCCCGTAGGTTCTTCATATCCAAATATATTAAATGATATATCATTTAAAACTTCAATTTTAGGTATTTGATTTAATGTAACAGGAAATTTAATTCCAGTATAATCAAGATCGTTTATATGTTTTTTATATTTTGAAACTCTATGAGGGTTTCCTTTAACAGGAAATCTGTAAGCTTAATGACACCATCTAAAACATTCGTTATCATCATTCTTTATATTTATTAATCCTTTCATTGGATGTTGTAATGGTTTTGGTAATTCTAAATAACTTGAAGCAGCCAAAGGACTATACTTATATCTATTTATATAATGAGCATCAACTGACTCTATTCTCCAGCCACTTCCTTCTGAAATCCAATTACCAATTCTATTTATTATTTCATCAAAGGCTTGACGTAAAGTTTTTTTCATTTCATTTGTGTTAATAATTTCTAAAGCCTTTGATTGAAAATAAGCTGATTTATATATTGTATCAGTTGCACTCATTTTCACTAAAGTTAATTTTAAAACAACGTTTATTTTTATACCTTTTAAAGTTTTAAGTTCAGATTTAAGTATTTCATAAGAGTCGTTCATAGTTAAATATAATTGATTCTTTGGATCTTTTCTATATGTAATTTTAATTTCAAATTTCTTATAAAATTGTTTTGTAGATCTCTCGATTTCCATCTATATATTATATTTAGAAAATAAAATTCGTTAAGCAAAAAAGGATTAAAAAAATAATTAAAAAAATAATAAAATAAATAAAGTTTTAAATTATCTTTAAGAAAAATTAAAATATTTAAACTTTTTTCAATTTCAATTTATTTAATCTTTTTCCATTAGTTTTTGATATTCCATATTTTACTCGGTTTTCTCCTTTGCAGCACATTGTCATTAACCCAGAATTAATACCAAGGTCTTTAGACGCTGCATAATTGCTTTTATATGTTTTTTCTTCATTAGTATCACAGTCGGTTACAATAACTTTTTTAGGGTTGTTTTTAATATTATTTGGTCTGGGACAATCACATAATCTTTCAGCATTTTCTTCTTCAGTTAATAGACAACCACAGTTCCATTCAAATAAATTATTTTTTAAAAGATAAGGATCTATAACATTTTGTAATTTATCAATAACGTGATTTTTATATTCATCGCTAAATATTTGATCAAGTTTTGATTTAATAACATTTCTTCTTTTAAGAACTTTCTTATATGAATTTTTGTCTGGATTCATTATTTCTCCTAAAGTGCTAGATAATTTTGGCATAATCATTCTATCTACCTTTCTATTAACCATCTATATATAATATACTTATAGAAAAAAATCTTTAAAAATGCACCTAATGAAATTATATTGATTTGAGAAATTTGTTTATATTATCTATATCTTTTGAATAAGATTTTAAAGTCATTTTTTCTAAATTGTTATCAACTGTTAGAATTTTAATACCTTCTTGAGACATTCTGTTTAACCATTCTTCGTGTAATTTGTGTAATTTTTCTAAATTATCTAAACCAACTTTGTTTTCTTCCGTTCTGTTTTTTTTTTGAAGTCTTTTAAAACATATTTCTGGGTCGGTTTTAACATAAACAAATCCATCAATTGGGTTTTTTCCGTATGGTTTTATAATATGATCAGTTAAGAAAAGATTGTATACTGCCCACTCGGGGTCATTTATAACACCGTTGTCGTGATGTTGTTTTGTAAAAACGTTACTGTTAGTTAAATAACAACGTTCAAGAATAGAAACACCAACAAACTGTTTAGCAGAAGATAACATTTTTATACGACTGTTTAAAGTTGTTAGCTGAAAAGGAAAGAAATATTTGGAAGGTTCTTGAGCAGCAAGTTCAAAAAGGTTATATGAATTATAATCAGAGTCCATAACATTTTGCTATTCGTGAATTGGTTCTGGAATTATATTAAAATTAGGATTATATTCTTTAATAATATCTAAAAACGTACTTTTTCCTGATGCAATATTACCTTCAACTGATATAATTTTTCTCATTTATATAAAATACTTATAGAAAAAATCTTTAATAATCTTTAATAATCTTTATTATCCTTTAATACAGCTCTTCTTCTTTTTTACTTTTATATCCGTTAAGATTAAATTCCTTCATATGCATTTCAAGAGGTGTTGAATAATTTTTTTCTTCCTGCATTTCTAACAGTATTGTAAAAATATCCTGAATAACTTTATTTGGATCTTCTTTATTTACTTTTCCAATCCGTGCTTTTGTTATAAGTTGTTTTATTTTGTGATGATGTGTTTTTAAAATAAATTTCTTGTCGTCAAGTTTTAGTCTGTTAGTAAATATGGTAATTACTGATGGAACAGCGCCAGCAACTGCTACAAATATAGGAATAGCTGGAACAAGTTCTAATGCAGCTGAACAACCAAAGACACCTGCTGTAATATATAACCCAGTACCTACTCTCCCACAAAATTTATAACTTTTTCTGTAAGCAGCAGCGAGTTTAGTTAAGTGAATAATTAATTGATCTATTGTTTCTATTCCATTATTATTAGAAATTAGATTTTTATTACTCATTTATATAATTAATATTAATATTTTTCAACTTAAATTTCTTCCAATTCACTAAATGATACCCAACTATTAAATTTTTCATTGTAACCTTTCCATTTTACTAAAGCTTGTTTTTTCTTATAGTCTCTTCTAATAACTTTTTCTATTCTAAAAACCTCTTGTGTAGTAGGTAAAAGTTCTTGTTCATAAAATGAACCTTGAATTATTTCATCATTTAAATCTTTAATAGTGTATGTTCTGGGATTTGTATTATTAATTTTATAAATTATAAATATTTCCTCTGTCCAGTTTGGTGTATATCCTTTTTCAAAATGTCTTTTAAGTTTGCTTAAGCGAACTCGATCACCAATTTTAAATTTTGCTTTACTCTTTGGTGTCTTTAAATTACCATATAAATTAAAGTAAACAGTACCTTTATTTAAGTTTTTACTAGCTTCGGTTGGTGTCATTTTTATACTAGAATGTTTTGTTTTGTTATATTTATCAACCATATCCTGCCACTTATCTAAATAAGTATAAGTATTATTTGCTGTAAAATATTTCCACATTATTCTTTTTAAACTTCTATTAAATCTTTCAATAACTACAGCCTTTCCTTCATTAAATGTATGGTACATGTTAATTTTATTTTTATTAAAAAATGATTCAAACTTTTTATTATGAAATTCTTTTCCTTCATCCACCCATAAATTTATTGGTAATCGCCCTTTTAAAATTATTTTTTCAAATGCTTCTGTAACAGATTCTCCAGTTTTATTCTTTAATGGAATAACCCAAGCATATTTACTAAATATATCAATAACGGTTAACAAGTACTTTACTCCTTTATTGTATTTTGAAAAAGCTTGCATGTCAACTAAATCAGCTGACCAAGTATCATCAATGTCATTAACTATCACTCTTCGTTTCCTAAATTTTCTTTTAATTGGTTTGTGTAATTCTTCTGCTAATTCATCGCTCCAATTTATTTCGGGGGTATACTCTACCCCCTTTTCCCGTTTTTTGACTTATGTCCCAGCCCAAGTTTGTATTTCGTTTTAATTACAGGTTTTACAACTAAATGTTTTGCAATCTTTTCTCCAAATGTTTTTGATTTAGTTTTATTTAAGTTGGAAAGCATTTCTTTGTCGCATGTACCCTTTTTTACACCACTGTCATAGCAAAAGTCATGGTCTATACATACTGCATCCAGTTCATTGACAGGAGGTCCATTATCTAAAGGATTTCCTGACCCACAATAGTTATATCCTGGAAGTGTTAAATCTTTTTTAGGTAATAAAGGTAACATTGTTTTATGGATATCTAAATTGCCCCCTGTACTTTTAACAAACTTTGATTTCATTTTTCCACATGACGAACAGGTAGCCATTATCATTTTTCTCCCGTTTTTTGCTGTAACATAATGAGGATTTATATTATCAGTAAATTTTCTTTCTTTCAAACAATATATTTTATTTTGTAAACTCATCTTATATTATAT